>NC_068913.1:44201893-44504924 GCF_023091745.1 Budorcas taxicolor | reverse complement strand
CACTTAGAACAGAACACAGTCTCCAAATTTCTCCTTGACATTAAATTCTGTGGATTCACCTAACTGTAAAATGATAATGAGCAGAAAGCTACACTGTGTGCTGTGCTCGCTCAGTCGTGGCTGACTCTTTGTGATGCCATGGGATTGAGCCCACCAGGCTCCTCTGTCCACGGAATTTTCCAGGCAAGAATACTGGAGTGGGTTGCCATTTCCTTCTCCACAAAGCTATACTAACTTTGTCCAAATTAACAGAGCACAACAGGTCACGTGGCTTGCACAGCTCGTTATGAAGTCCCTCCCTTTTCTTTGTAAAATGCTTTGTAATTCATTAATTCATATCCTGCCTTCAAATCATTTTAAATGATTCTTAAATCCTTACCTCTGGACTTCCCTGGTAGTCCAGCAGTTAAGAATCTATCTCCAATGCAGGGGACATGGTTCAATTTCTGGTCAGGTAAGATTCCACAGGCTGCATGGCAGCTAAGCCCATGCACCACAACTACTCAGCCTGTGCTCTAGAGCCTGTGCCACTAAACTATGGAAGCCTGTGTGCCTGGAGCCTGCAGACTGCAACAAGAGAAGCCACTGCAGTGAGGATCCCGGGTGCCCGTAACCAGAGAAAGCCTACTGGCAGCAACAAAGACCCAGTGCAATCAAAACAAAACAAAACAAAACTTTACCTCTGTGACTTTGCTTATATTCATCTATTAGCCCCCTCTAGCTGCTATTTTTTTCACTTTAGTGCTGTCTCTTGACTTCTTAATAACCCCTACTAGTTGCAGGCTCTGTGAATTCTCTGTGAATTCTCTGTTGTATTCTGAGTATTTATTAAGGGGCTTGGCACATAGTGGATACCTCATAAATGCTTGTGAGAGAACTAATGCATGAATGAGCTTGAACACATTACAGAAGAAACATAAAATAACAAAGTGATTGCGTGGTTTACATGGATTAAGGCAGGCTTCCTGAAGTAGGTGAGCTCTGGTAGAGATTTTTGAAGAGAATGAAAGCTAATAATCAGCAGGGAACAGACTGGTGTGCCAGATTGTATGAAAAGCTTGTACAGAAGTCATGTTCTAGGAACTGAAAAAAGTTTAGCTTCCTTTCCTTGAACAAAAAAAGAAAAAGGCTCTAAGTGGAAAACTAAAGAGAAATGGAGTTGAATTAAAAACAAATTCAGTGGTATTTGATAAAGCATTTTATGTTCTATAGCCAAGTACTTATATTAAAAATAATCAGTAAGCACATCTATAAATAGATGGATATCATCCTGAAAAAAAATTTGAAGAAAAATAACCATACTTAATCATTTTGCAAATGAAAATTCTACTGCTAGGTAAACAGGTATATTTGTATAGACTGCAGGTCATAAAAATGAGAGTATACATTATTTACTCTGCAAAAAGGAGAAAATTTTTCAGCTCCGCTCTCTGTAGTTTACCTCTAGCTAGAGGTATGTGAAGCTTTGAGGAGCAGCCTCAGGGTACCATTGATATACTTCATAGTAACACAGTGTTTATTAAAATGGACACCAGTAAGGCAGAGGATAGTGGTCTGGAAAGAAACATTCTGTTCATTCAATTTACCTGTTCTCATCTCATTTTATTAAGGTTTCAGGATTTGGTTAAGTATTAAGGGCTGCAGAAGGAGAAATCTGGGTAGATGATAACTAGGTCAATTTTTTTTTTATATTTACATATAATGTTTCTTCAAACTACAAAACTATTTTTCAAAAGCCCTGGAAACATAATGTATTCAACTGTTACATTGTGTCCCACCAATTTATCCTTTGTGACCAAATAAACCTGGGACAAAGAAATGCATGTCCGAATCACTGAATTAGCACATGTATGAAGTGTATGGATATATTGTGTAAATAATCAACCACTACTCCATGGTTATGCTAACTAGTCATACTGGAGTGGATAAGATTAATGAAGACTGATTACAATTTAGAAGCTTTCTTTTAAATTGTTTCTTTCATTGTATTAGAACATCAACAGTTTCTTTCATTGTGTTAGAACAAAGGATCTTTGCAATTTTTACATTAATAGTCTCAAACTGGACAAAGCAGGTGCTCAATAAATACTTAGTGGCAGTTTGTTCATTATAAAGTGTATTTTTTTCATTAGTCTCTTAAAACGAAAAATGTTCCTTGGGACTAGCATTATGCTGGCATCGAGTATTCCTAGGTTAAATTATGCATTTATTACCATGTCTCTGCACTATGGGTCACTCAAAACTGCAAAGTTCCAGAGCTAGAGGAAAGTGACTAGAACACTGGTTTTCTTTCTATTGACATCACAGAGAAGATTTTTTTTTTCCAGTCTAGAAATGTTTTCAATGCCCCACTAGTTGCTTCTCCACAAATACAGACTTTCCGAGGCTTAGGCAAAAAAGTAGCACAGTATTACTTCCCTTCGGGTAGATTAGATCTACCCATTCTGTTTTTGGGTAACCTTTGAGCTTGTTTTCCCAAATAATCACCTGCCTGGGAGGCTACAGCACTGCTTACCCAATCACTAAATGAGATGATGTCACTCATCCTTAAAGTGATTCTCCAGTTTATAGCCCAAACTGATTCCACTCATTATCACATGCTCATCCATCTTTTCAGGGACTTGGGTACTGCCCCCTGCACTGCTGGCTCCGTGATGAAATTGGTTGTGTGATACCTCTTGAACCCTACATATCCTTAGAAAAGTGTCCTGCTGGCATGATTCCCCTGGCTGGGACCGAAGTTGTCTTATTTCCATGGACAAGTGTTTATTGAAAGGAAAGGGTTGGGTGCATTGTATAAAGCTTTGGATCCAGACAGATCTAGGGTCAGATTCTTGTTCCACAAAATACTGGCTGTGTGACCAATGAAAGCACCGTAGAGTCTTAGTTTCCCATATACCAAAACAGCTACGTAGCAATGTCACAATGAGTAACTAAAACAACAAACCCAAAATACCTACCATAAAACTGTTTTTCTCCCTGTTTTCACACATCAAGTTTCCCCCCAAAATTATTCTTAGTTTTGGTTAGCAAATATATAAAGTACACACACACACACACACACACACACACACACCTCCCCCCAAAACACACTCACATATAACTGTGGAAAGGAAAATCATCCACATGCTTTAAACTTTTTATGCTAAACCTGGTAGAAACTTTCAGTAATAACTTTCTCAAGTCCTTCTATCTCTCAATAAAATAATTCCAGAGTTAAGGATTTCCTTTTCTTCTAATTAAGGAACATAGTCTAAAACCTTTTTTCAAATGATCAATCAGAGAAATTGAGTCAGCAGCACACACATACACACTGATATATACACAGGATATGAGTTCTCCAAGTTCCTAAACTCAACTAGGAGTGCCTACAATTTACTTAAAATAGCTTGATCTCTTAAGTGCACATTTTAACAGAAAACTACTTCTCTAAAAATGAATGTAACATACCAGTGTAAAAAATGAGTCAGTCATACCTGAATTTAAATCTGGATTTTCCATTTACTAACTCTGTGGCTTTGTGGTATAGCTAGTAAATGTCAAACCACTTTACATGCATAAAGGAGATAACTCTCTGTTGTTAAATCAGGCAATGGCACCCCACTCCAGTACTCTTGCCTGGAGAATCCCATGGACGGAGAAGCCTGGTGGGCTGCAGTCCATGGGGTCGCGAAGAGTCGGACATGACTGAGCGACTTCCCTTTCACTTTTCACTTTCATGAATTGGAGAAGGAAATGGCAACCCACTCCAGTGTTCTTGCCTGGAGAATCCCAGGGATGGAGGAGCCTGGTGGGCTGCCATCTATGGGGTCACACAGAGTCGGACACGACTGAAGTGACTTAGCAGCAGTATAAATCATCTAGTTTACTACCTAGAACACAGTAGGTGCTCAATAAATGGTATTTGGGGGGTGGTAATTATCACTAGAAAGCCTAGATTGCATAATACTCTCCAAAGTTGTTCATAAATATATACAAAGAACATATGCAAGTAATCCTAGACTTCTCTTTCCTAGACGCCCTTTCCTACTGTTGAGCAGGCCCAGGCACATACACAATGCTTCCAGGACACAATCACAGTAAACTGAGATCTTCTTCCTTGTTCTGTATCTGATGTCCAACAGAGCATATTTATTCCTTCTTTCAAACATTCAAAGGTAGCCTCCATGAACTCCCTAAGTCTTTTCTCCAGGCTAACTATTCTAGTTCTTTCATTAGTACTCATATTTCAGAGTTTCTAGATGTTTCACCACTGGTCATATTTTTATGGAAGGGTTACCAGATCTAAGTAGAGTTACATTTTAAGTGAAATATTAAAATAGTGAAATATTAATGTGGGGCAAAAATTATCTTAAAAAGTAGATAATTTAATAGGGGAAAATCCCCCTATCATGTTAAAAACACTCAACCTTTTATTAGGAAAAAAGTTTAAAATCAGGAAGTAGGGAATGAGTGATGCTGAAGCTAAAGCTCCAATACTTTGGCCACCTGATAATGAATCAGGAATTCATTTCCCAATATGAATTCACTGGGAAAGACCCTGATGCTGGGAAAAAATGAAGGCAGCAGAAGGGGATGGCAGAGGATGAGACGGTTAGATAGCACTGACAACTCAATGAACATGAATTTGAGCAAACTCTGGGAGATTGTAAAGGCCCTGTTGGCATGAGACTGCTGCCCTCCTACTGTACCATTAAGATGTTGCCAGGAGCAAAATTTCTAGCTTCCTTCTGTCCTAGCTTTTAAAATACATTTCAGTCTTCTCAGTGTTCTCTGCATGGTATTTCTTTTCTTTCTGGTGCCACATAATCATTTAATTTTTGCAGGTTAATTCCCTAAGCAAGATAACTTCTTAAAAGCAAATTTAAACTCAACAGAATTAATGTTGCCCATCTTACCTAGTCGGGAAATGATTAAATGTAGCCTAACCATGTGAGAAAATTTAATATCCTTGGCTACACTATAAATAAGGAGCCCCTTAATCCTAAATCACTATTGTTTTACAGATATAGCATTACATATTAGTGTTAATCAGTAAGTATGTGCATAATTGCTTTTTTCTTCATCCTCAGGCAAAGGAGAGATAAGTTAGTTATACAGGTTAAAGGACGTGAATCTTGCATCACATTTGCTAAGGTTTCATCATTATCATACATATTTTAGCAAAATGGGAAAAAAAAAGTTTCTCTTATACCAACTACGTTCTTGTTACAATGTACATTGTTGAAAAAATAAAAGGCTTTGAGCTTTGAGTTAGACTGATTAATAGAATTTTTTTTGTTAAGAGTTAATACTTGTACTGCTCGCTTTAAAAGCCAAAAAAGTTTTCATTTGTTGAGTGATTTGATATTCCAACTATTTTATTCTCCTTTTAGATTCATTTTCACGTAGTTGAGATTGTGATGAATCAAGCAGACTAACAAACATCACACCCAGGAGAACAATTCATCTCTAGAAACAAAAGCCACAACTAGCCTTTATCTTAACAGCACTGCAATCAGCCTAGTCCTTTTTTGCTTTCATCATTTGATGTTTTTCAAACAATTTCCACAACTACAATGTATACCATGTAGGTCATATATATTTGTAATATCGTATTTCAAGGTTAAGCTTTCATTTATCAATTTGATCTCTTTTTCATTTCTACCATCATCTCCCTTGTCATTCTGATTTTTTTTAAACATTTTTGACATTTAATGTTTAATCTCATTGAACATTTTTTCTTTACATTCAAGGAGAGCTTCAGATGTTTGCCCTTTACATTGCTGAACAGATAAGTCTGTCCTTTACTATATCCAAGGAAATATAAGCATATTATTTATTTGTGTTAAAGTCTCTGCTTTTCAAGGGTTAGTATATTTTCACTAACTGACCTGTGAACTTTCAGACATTCAAGCTGGATTGAGAAAAGGCAGAGGAACCAGAGATCAAACTGCCAACATTCACTGAATCATCGAAAAAGCAAGAGAATTTCAGAAAAATACTTACTTCTGCTTTAGTGACTACGCCAAAACCGTTGACTGTGTGGATCACAACAAACTGTGAAAAATTCTTCAAGGGATGGGAATACCAGACTACCTTACCTTCCTCCTAAGAAATCTGTATGCAGGTCAAGAAGCAACACATAAAACTGGATATGAAACAACAGACTGGTTCCAAAGCAGGAAAGGAATACATCAAGGCTGTATATTGTCACCCTGCTTATTTAACTTATATGCAGAGTACATCATGTGAAATGCCAGGCTGGATGAAGCATAAGCTTCAATCAAGATTGCCAGGAGAAACATCGATAACCTCAGATACACGGATGCCATCACCCTTATGGTAGAAAATGAGGAAGAACTAAAGAGCCTCTTGAGGAAAGTGAAAGAAGAGAGTTAAAAAGTTGACTTAAAATTCAACATTCCGAAAACTAAGATAATGGCATCCAGTCCCATCACTTCAAGGCAAATATATGGGGAAATGATGGAAACAGTGACAGCTTTCATTTTCTTGGCCTCCAAAATCAATGCAGATGATGACTGCAGCCAAGAAATTAAAAGACTTTTGCTCATTAGAAAAAAGCTGTAACCAACCTAGACAGCATATTAAAAAGCAGAGACATTACTTTGCCAACAAAAGTCCATCTAGTCAAAGCTTTGGTTTTTCCAGTAGTCATGTATGGATGTGAGAGTTGGACTATGAAGAAAGCTGAATGCCAAAGAATTGATGCTTTTGAGTTGTGGTGTTGGAGAAGACTCTTGAGAATCGCTTAGACTGCAAGGAGATCCAACCAGTCCATCCTAAAGGAAATCAGTCCTGAATATTCATTGGAAGGACTGATGATGAAGCTGAAATTCCAATACGTTGGCCACTGACTCATTGGAAAAGACCCTGAGGCTGGGAAAGATTGAAAGTGTGAGGGGAAGGGGAAGACAGAGGATGAGATGGTTGGATGGCATCACCACATGATGGACATTAGTTTGAGTAGGCCCTGGGAGTTGGTGATGGACAGGGAAGCCTGGCATTCTGCAGTCCACGGGGTTGCAAAGAGTTGGACACAACTGAGTGACTGAATTGACTGACTGAGTGCATTTTTACTTGTTTGTCCTTCTGTCTGTGTTCTCATTTTGGTAGGAAGTGGTATAGAATAGTTGTTTAGTATTTTAGACTTTTGAGACTGAGTACCAGAATTTGATTCTGGCAATGCCTATTCTTGCCTGGAGAATCCCATGGACAGAGGAGCCTGATGGGCTACAGTCCATCTGGTCACAGAGTTGGACACGACTGAAGTGACTTAGCACACATGCATGCTATTTACAACTTGTTTTCCTCTTGGCCAAATAATTAAATTCTAGAAGCCTCAGTTCTCTCATCTTTAAAGTTGGGATTCTACTGTCATTTATCCAAAACTCAAATGCTGCTGCTCCTGCTGCTCCTGCTAAGTAGCTTCAGTTGTGTCTGACTCTGTGCGACCCCATAGATGGCAGCCCACCAGGCTCCTCCATCCCTGGGATTCTCCAGGCAAGAATACTGTAGTGGGTTGATATTTCCTTCGCCAATGCATGAAAGTAAAAAGTGAAAGGGAAGTCGTTCAGTCGTGTCTGACTCCTCACGACCCCATGGACTGTAGCCTACCAGGCCCCTCCGTCCATGGGAATTTCCAGGCAAGAGTACTGGAGTGGGTTGCTATGTCCTTCTCCAAAACTCAAATGACACTGCATCTATTACACTTATCACAATGGCTAACATATACTAAAAATGTCAAAAAAAAAAAAAAAAAGAGAAAACACTGCCATAATTATAAATAAATACCCACCCTTATCTCATAGAGGAAATGTATTTTTTAACCTTGCTATCAATTAAGAAGAGAAATTTCCTGAAATATTCTGCCATTTCTTATAATGAAAAATTTTGTACGATTTGCAATTGTATGCTTTTAATGTACTACTTCTCTCTTCTTTACTGTGTCTACATTGCCTTTGTCCTGTCCTCTCATCCTTAAATGATGATAAACTTTTTGAGACTATGAGATATCCTATAATTATTTTTATCCAGCTGTAGAAAAAAATCTCTACCTGTCTACTCCTCACAAGACTGATAAAGGATTTCACTTCATTTCTGTGTACAGTTCAATTCTTTAGGAAGTTAAGAGAGGAACTATTATGGTCTCCCAATTAGCCTGCCTTAAATAGTTTAATGATTAAGGCAGAGGAACCAGAGATCAAATTGCCAACATCTGCTGGATCATGGAAAAAGCAAGGGAGTTCCAGAAAAACATCTATTTCTGCTTTATTGACTATACCAAAGCCTTTGACTGTGTGGATCACAATAAACTGTGGAAAATTCTTCAAGAGATGGGAATCCCAGACCACCTGACCTGCCTTTTGATAAACCTATATGCAGGTCAGGAAGCAACAGTTAGAACTGGACATGGAACAACAGCCTGGTTCCAAATAGGAAAAGGAGTACGTCAAGGCTGTATATTGTCACCCTGCTTATTTAACTTCTATGCAGAGTGCATCATGAGAAATGCTGGGCTGGAAGAAGCACAAGCTGGAATCAAGATTGCTGGGAGAAATATCAATAACCTCAGGTATGAAGATGACACCATCCTTATGGCAGAAAGTGAAGAGGAACTAAAAAGCCTCTTGATGAAAGTGAAAGAAGAGAGTGAAAAAGTTGGCTTAAAGCTCAACATTCAGAAAGTGAAGATCATGGCATCTGGTCCCATTACTTCATGGGAAATAGATGGGGAAACAGTGGAAATAGTGTAAGACTTTATTTTGGGGGGCTCTAAAATCACTGCAGATGGTGACTGCAGCCATGAAATTAAAAGATGCTTACTCCTTGGAAGGAAAGTTATGACCAACCTAGATAGTATATTCAAAAGCAGAGACATTACTTTGCCGACTAAGGTCCGTCTAGTCAAGGCTATATTTTTTTCTGTGGTCATGTATGGATGTGAGAGTTGGACGGTGAAGAAGGCTGAGCGCCGAAGAATTGATGCTTTTGAACTGTGGTGTTGGAGAAGACTCTTGAGAGTCCCTTGGACTGCAAGGAGATCCAACCAGTCCATTCTAAAGGAGATCAGCCCTGGGATTTCTTTGGAAGGAATGATGCTAAAGCTGAAACTCCAGTACTTTGGCCATCTCATGTGAAGAGTTGACTCATTGGAAAAGACTCTGATGCTGGGAGGGATTGGGGGCAGGAGGAGAAGGGTTGACAGAGGATGAGATGGCTGGATGGCATCACTGACTCGATGGACGAGAGTCTGAGTGAACTCTGGGAGTTGGTGATGGACAGCATGGCCTGGCGTGCTATGATTCAGGGATCGCAGAGAGTCAGACACGACTGAGCAACTGAACTGAGCTGAACAGAATCAGTTTAATATAAAAACATTTTCAGTGATTATCAAATGTCTTTAAACCTTCAGAGAATTTACTATCCACTTTTATGTTATACAAAATATATAATGCATATAATATAAAATTTTTTGCATTATAGTGAAGTCATAGGAGATTATTTTCATGTTTCTAACAAACTCATCAGTGAAAGCAAATGAATTTGTCCAAAGTGTATAGACATAATAAAATCTTTGATATTTTATATTTCATTCATCCATGTATCTGTAGTCTTACTTCATACTTTGGTACTTCATTCCACCAATGTGTATCAAGGTTCTTCATAGAACATGGAGTCAATATCTTATAATATTTCTATAACAATACATAACATTGAGATCTATTTGTTAAATTACTTGTCTTCTGTTTGAATGTAAAAGAATCTTCCACACTGATACAAAAAAAATTAGAGTTCCAACAAATATGAAAACTTCCTAAAATAGCCATATAATTGTTATATTGTAATACTTAAAATTCAGAAAATTGGGCCACATGGAAATGAAAGAATACAAGCCTCTGTTTGAGAAGAGACATTATAAAACAAAATTATTGATTTCTCTTTAAACAAGAAGTTAATTTAGTTAAATATAAATTGTGAAGAAAATCACTTGGACCTAAAATTATTTATTTTATTTACTGTGCTATGCATTGTCTTCTCTTACTGAGAATATAAGACAAGCAATAAAGAATATGTATGACTCAGGGGGCTAGACAAAGGACCTATTTGTTTTGTTAACTGATTAGGCTACCAGATGAGTTTCAAGTCAGATTAAATTTGACTATGCTCTTTCTATCATATTTCTATTACATTTCCCACTTAACATAAAGACCTAAGAATTCTCTTCAGTTCAGTTCAGTTCAGTCACTCAGTCGTGTCCAGGTCTTTGTGACACCATGAACCGCAGCATGTCAGGCCTCCCTGTCCATCACCAACTCCTGAAGTCCACCCAAACCCCTGTCCATCGAGTTGATTATTCCATCCAATCATCTCATCCTCTGTCATCCCCTTCTCCTCCTGCCCTCAATCTTTCCCAGCATCAGGGTCTTTTCCAATGAGTCAGCTCTTTGCATCAGGTGGCCAAAGTACTGGAGTTTCAGCCTCAATATCAGTCCTTCCAATGAACACCCAGGACTGATCTTCTTTAGGATGGACTGGTTGGATCTCCTTGCAATCCAAGAGACTCTCAAGAGTCTTCTCCAACACCACAGTTCAAAAGCATCAATTCTTCGGCACTCAGCTTTCTTTATAGAATTCTCTAGCTGATAAATTATTTCATTCTCAAGTCTGTGTTTGCCCATCTGAATTGTTATAAAACATGCCTTGGATGTTTATAGAAAGGCATAGAACATGGTCAGTGTAGGAAATAGTTCATAAATGATACCTGTTAACCAATTCAGATATGAGTGAATTAAAATGAATTTAGAGTTATCTTGTTTATCTTCTTTCTGTCTGAAACTAAGTTCTTTATCATCCAACTCTGTGAAAATCTTGGGGAAATTCCTTGTATTTGAGAGGATCAGTCTACTAAGTCTGTTTTATTAACATTTTAATAAAAGTCCATTTTTGGACAGCCTTTTTTTAGCTTTTCATTTTGTTTTTATTAGTCCCCAAATAATAATAAGTATTAAGTATTCCTTTGTGCCAAAAATCTTCATAGAATGTATACACATTTGTTGTTAGTGTTCAGATGATTTGAACCTTCAAGGGTATTTAAGTTTCAGAGGCAGTTCATCAGACAGTGTCTTAACTTAAAACATGACTCAAAACTTTGTTTCTTCCTGTCAATTCTGCTCTTATAATATGAAAAATATAATCTACACACTAGTATTTGTTGGTCATGTTCTGTTTAATCGAACAACAAAGATTTCTAATCATTAGGATAAAAATGTATAATGATAGAATAAATTAAATAGAAGTTGATTATGAATGCAGTTGCATTCACCCTAAAGTCATATCATATTTGAAGTTTCCACCTCTTTGCCTGACTTGTTTCTGTATATTCCTATGACACCTTTGTGTAGACTGCATCTTCTCTCACAACCACTCTCAACTGGGTATGAATGTTGACTGAAATGAATGGAAAAAATTTTTAAAGGTTCAAAAACAATCCTCCATAAAGTATATATTTTGCTTATATTATGCCAAAATATAGACTGATAAAAATCCAAGTATTTCTATTTCTTCAGTTTTTCCATTATAAAGAGTTTATGATAAGAAAGACTGAACATTAATTATAAATTAGAATATAGTACTAGAGGCTAAACCTATTTTTCACAACACTATCTATTTCTGGAGCCATAATTTACAAGTCCATTGTATAACATTTGGTTGATTTGGTCAGTACTCTGCATTTTAATTGAATACAAGATTTTAAGAGATGAATTACTGCACTAAATGCATTTGGTCTAGAGTGTCCTCTTTGGGAAATATCAGAGGGAATTTTTTATTCTATAGATGCAAAAAAAGCCTTTGACAGAATTCAGTACCCATTTATGATTAAAACTCTTCAAAAAATGGGCATAGAAGGAACATACCTCAACATAGTAAAGGCCATATATGATAGCCTACAGCAAACATTAGTCTCAATGATGAAAAACTGAAAGCATTCCCCCTAAGATCAGGAACAAGACAAGGATATCCACTTTCACAACTATTATTCAACGTAGTTCTGGAAGTCCTAGCTACAGCAATCAGAGAAGAAAAAGAAATAAAAGGAATCCAGATTGGAAAAGAAGAAGTAAAGCTCACACTGTTTGCAGATGACATGATACTGTACAAAGAAAACCCTAAAGATAGTATCAGAAAATTACTAGAGCTAATCAGTGAATCTGGCAAAATTGCAGGATACAAAATCAATACACAGAAATCACTTTATTTCTATGTACTAACAACAAAAAAGCAGAAAGAGCAATTAAGGAATCAATCCCATTCACCATTGCAACAAAAAGAATTAAATATCTACAAATAAGCTTACCTAAGAAGATGAAAGAACTGTAAACAGAAAATTATAAGACACTAATGAAAGAAATCAAGGATGACACAAACAGATGGAAAGATATTCCATGTTCCTGGGTAGGAGAATCAATATTGTGAAAATGACTATACTACCAAATTCAATCTACAGATTTAATGCAATCCTTCTCAAATTACCAATGGCATTTTTCACAGAACTAGAACAAACAATTTCACAATTCATATGGAAACACAAAAGACCCCAAAGAATGGAGCTGGAGGAATCAAGCTTCCTGACTTCGGTTATACTACAAAGCTACAGTCATCAAGACAGTATGGCACTAGTACAAAAACAGAAACACAGACCAATGGAACAATGTAGAAAGCCCAGAAATAAACCCATGCACCTATGGGAACCTTATTTTTGACAAAGGAGGCAAGAATATACAATGGGGTAAAGACAGCCTCTTCAATAAACTGTGCTGGGAAAACTGGACAGCTACATGTAAAAGAATGAAACTAGAACACTTCCTAACACCATACACAAAGATAATCTCAAAATGGATTAAAAACCTAAATGTAAGACCAGAAACTATAAAACTCTTAGAAGAAAACATAGGCAGAACACTTGATGACATAAATCAAAGCAAGATCCTCTATGACCCACCTTCTAGAGCAATGGAAATAAAAACTAAAGTAAACAAGTGGGATCTGATTAAACTTAAAAGCTTTTCCACAGCAAAGGAAACTATGAGCGAGGTGAAAAGACAAGGATCAGAATGGGAGAAAATAATAGCAAATGAAACAACTGACAAAGGATTAATTTCCAAAATATACAAGCAGCTCATATAATTCAATAATAGAAAAACAAACAATCCAATCAAAAAGTGGGAAAATGACCTAAACATACATTTCTCCAAAGAAGACATACAGATGGCTAACAAACTCATGAAAAGATGCTCAAAATTGCTCACAATGAGATATCACCTCACACCAGTCAGAATGGACATCACCAAAAAGTCTACAAACAATAAATGCTAGAGAGGGTGTGGTGAAAAGGGAACGCTCTTGCACTGTTGGTGGGAATGTAAACAGATACAGCGCTATGAAAGACAGTATGGAGATTCCTTAAAAAACTAGGAATAAAACCACCATATGACTCAGCAATCCCACTCCAGGCATCTACCCTGAGGAAACCAGGGTTGAAAAAGACACATGTATCCCATTGTTCATTGCAGCACTATTTACAATAGCTAGAACATGGGAGCAACCTAGATGTCCATCGACAGATGAATGGATAAAGAAGTTGTGGTACATATACACAATGCATACACATACACAACATATACACATACACACAATTACTCAGCCATAAAAAGGAATGCAGTTGAGTCAGTTCTGATGAGGTGGATGAACCTAGAACCTATTGTACAGAGCGAAGTGAGTCAGAAAGAGAAAGATAAATATCATATTCTAACACATATTTACGGAATCTAGAAGAATGGTACTGAAGAACTTATTTACAGGGCTGCAGTAGAGAAACAGACATAGAGAACAGACTTACAGAAATGGGGAGAGGGAAGGAGAGGGTGAGATGTATGAAAAGAGTAACATGGAAACTTACTTTACCATATGTAAATAGGTAGCCAATGGGAATTTGCTGTATGGCTCAGGAAACTCAAAACAGGGGCTCCGTATCAACCAAGAGGGGTGGGATGGGGAGGAAGACGGGAGGGGGTTTCAAAAGGGAGGGGATATAGGTACACCTAAGGCTGATTTATGTTGAGATTTGACAGAAAAAAATAAAATTCTATAAAGCAATTATCCTTCAATAAAAAATAAAATAGGTAAGTTGGAGTAATTGAAAGACAACAGGTCTTCATATTTTTGATGATTCTTTTTCCTTTGCCCTTTGGAAGCCAAGGGATGTTTATTTCATGTTTGTGATCATAAAGGATGTGGGCACTTTGTCTGAGGTCAAAGATGAAGTGATACTTATGCTTTAATCATAGTGACAGTTAATGAAGATCAAAATGGGTTCTCCTGTCTCCCTCTCCCTTCCTTCCCTCCTTCCTTTTTCCCTTCTTTGCTGCCCTCTTTCATTTCTTCCTTCATAAACCTTACTTTTTATGAATTGACCTGAGCCTCATATAATCTGTTAAAAAATACAAATTTAAAAATAGCTATGTATTTTTACACCTCCAAACATTTCCAAATAAATATTTCCTCATAATCATCTATAAGTTTATCCTTGACCTATGTTAAATTTTGTCACTTAAAATGGCTGATAAGACACTAGCTTTTTGGAATTTCCCTGAAGTTTGCATGAGCAACTAATACCATCAAGAGAACATTGTGTATCATGTCTGTCTTAAACTTCCCATGACTATTCTGCTGATGAATGTTCATAATTCAAAGCAAAGTTAATGGAAGTAGGGAATTCCCCTTGAGAAGAGAATAAATGTAGGGGAGCCATCTGAACACAAAGCATAGAGCTTGAGTGCAATTAAGTCTGAAGTACCCTACTGGATATCAGAATTACTTCTGTCATTTGGTATTCCAAAAACATTGATAGTATTCACGAGTGTTCTGAGGGGAAATAAATTATTCATTTGCCAAAATTTGATTAACACTTGAAATAATATTCTAAAAATCACCCAAATGTATTGAAAAGAAAAGCAAGAGGAAAACAAGGTAAAAATGCAAGATTAATTTCTTTTAAAAATAATTTATGCTGTTTCTTATGACTTGAATAAGTTATAGGAAACAGTCTTATGACTTTTGACCTATCAAAAGCAATAATGTATTAACATATAGTAAACCTTCATAGCAAGAATAAGAATTCTTAATATTTCATAGTTTACTTATTCAAAAGTTATTTTTATCTTATTCACTGTTACTAAAAAGAGTAATGTCTCAGATTCCTTAACCATGGAATAAGGATAATAATAGCACCTTTCAACTAGTTTGTTATGGAGATTAAGGTGTGTAATAAATGGAAAATAATTAGAACAATTCTGAACACATAAGCCACTTGTTAAATAAAAAATAAAAATATTAACATCTGCTGTGATCATTAAGGCTGATAATAAAGACACAATTCTCTCTTCTTTCCAGACAAGATAGGATTGTACTTTCCCAACCCTTTGACATTGGATGACTGGATTTGGAGGTGGAAAGGAAGCAATTGTGATAAACTCTAGAATTATTTCTTGGATGACAAGGTGGATTATAAAACTGCTGAAGGAATTGGTGAAACGGCCAAGGTTAGTTTTGGACACAGTGTGTTTGAGCTGACCGTGGACAGTCAGGTGACAATGTCTACCATGCAGCTGGATAATAAACCTGGGGCTGGAGGCAGCTTTGAAGTAAGGGACCTTTGGAATCATGGGGCTTAAAGGAATTATGCAGAAAGTAGAAATAGAGAAATCTTAAAGAGTAATGTGTGAGGATCAAAGTCTGGAGAATCTCAGAACTTGAAAAGTAAATAAAGAGGGATGAGAAAGAAGACTGAGAGGCTTGAACAAAAATACTTTTTTTTGACATAGCTAGAGATCGGGAGAAAATCAGAACAGAGGGACAGCACAGAAGTCAGTATAAACAAAGTTTAAAAAAAATTCCATAGGCATAGAAAACACTCAGTTACTGCCTGAAAAATACTTCTTTCAATGAATATGCATGCTGCTACTGCTGCTAAGTCACTTCAGTCGTGTCCAACTCTGTGTGACCCCATAGACGGCAGCCCATCAGGCTCCCCCATCCCTGGGATTCTCCAGGCAAGAACACTGGAGTGGGTTGCCATTTCCTTCTCCAATGCATGAAAGTGAAAAGTGAAAGTGAAGTCGCCCAGTCGTGCCCGACTCTTAGCGACCCCATGGACTGCAGCCCACCAGGCTCCTCTGTCCATGGGATTTTCCAGGCAAGAGTACTGGAGTGGGGTACTGTTCAGTTTATTGCCGCAAAAGATTCTATAGCTTAAATTTATCCAGAAGACATTGTTTCTGTTTTCACTATGTTGCTATTTAGTACATCACCTCCCGGCTGGATTAAATTCTTGTTTCTGGTGTAGAAACAGACTGTAACACACAGAAAAGGGTTAAAGAAAAAGATTAACAGTGCAGGTCTTGCTGTAAACATTTTGGAATTAGATGTGTAAAGCCCTCAGATTTCTCATCTGCCACCTAAAGAGGCTAAATCATTTTGGTAGAAGAGGTACAAATGTGGTTTCTCATCTCTATAACTCTGACAGTGAAGATGATATGACTGTTCTAGATGTAACAGTGGGTTGTCCATGAAGCAATGTTCAAAAACATTGGTACTAATCTTAGGTACTAATCAGAAATCAAACACCTCGAAAGTGAGAAACACAGTAAAAAAATGCATAAAGCTGTGCATTTAAGATGACATTTTGGGGGGTAATATATAACTTGTGTTTTGTGGTCTGAAACCTATTTTATTTGCCATGAGTTTATATGATCTTTTACTCAAAAAGAAGTGTGTGCTTTACAAGACACTAAGGAAATGGAAACACACTCCAGTACTCTTGTCTGGGAAATCTCATGCACAGAGGAGCCTGGCAGGTACAGTCCATGGGGTTGCATGACTTAGAGAATAAAAACAACAACCATACATACTGTGCATATATATTTTTCTTCAATGAACAGCTTGAAAGTAGAGCAGCAAAATCAGTTAATTAATAAATCATATTGTTTATAAACTTACCAAATTGCTTGTCTCATTGGTTAATGTACAACCAATCATAATTGTAAAACACTCCTGTTCACTGATATGCAAAGCTGTTACGATTCCACATGCATTCATATATGAAAAAATGTATGTGTTGCAGTTGAAAAATCACAAAATTTATCAGACAGACCCCAATTACTAAGGCTGAGACTATTTTAGGTTTACTGACTTCCAGTTTTATTGATGAAAAAAATGAGATGAGTTAGGCAACTCATCCAAATTCATCTAACTAGAAGACACAGGAATAAAGATGGGAAACTATGGAATCATTTAAAAATAGGTGTTTTTAAATTCTATGTCCATAGTTTCAGTAATAATTTCATAGAATTATAATAAAGTTTTTTTTAAATGTCACAAACGGGTCACAAAATTATTCATTTAACAAACATTTTTGAGATCATGCATGTGCTAAGCATTGGGCTGCAAAGATGAAAAGATATTATTCTCAAGGAGGAGATAAAGACAATCAGATTAAGAAAGGATGGCATGAGACCAGTGGTGAGAGAGTTGTATACAACAAAAACTGGTTTTTACTTTCTGCATGTTCAACACTCTTTTCGGTCCAGGTTGTTTTAATATAACTTAATATTAAAGGATAGAGGAAAAAATAAAATATTCCTGCTTTATAAGAAAGATCTCAGTAAAGTTTTTAAACCAATTCATTAATTATAAGTCTACTAGTATACTAAAGGGGCTTGAATTATTTTTTTTTTTTTGAGCCAATTGTTGAATATTCAGAATTCTTGTGAACTGGCTATTGTTGGGACCACTACCAAATGCACCTTAATCACATATTGATTATTTTGAATTAAATTTACTTAAGATATGGCCAAAGTGAAAGTGAAAGTCACTTAGCCGTGTCCAACTCTTTGTGACACCATGGATTATACAGTCCATGGAATTCTCCAGGCCGGAATACTGGAGTGGGTAGGGATCTTCCCAACCTAGGGACCGAACCTGGGTCTCCCACATTGCAGGTAGATTCTTTACCAGCTGAACCAGAGGGGAAGCCCAAGAATACTGGAGTGGGTAGGCTATCCCTTCTCCAGTGGATCTTCCCAACCCAGGGATTGAACCTGGGTCTCCTGAATTGCAGGCAGATTCTTTACCAGCTGAGCTATCAGGGAAGCCCAATATACGGCCAAAGCAAAAAGCGTACTCCTGACCCGCCTTTTTGTCTCCCTGAAAGCAGGAAATTAATAAATCTCTCATGTGAAAGGTGCACTTCCAGCATCTGGAGCTAGAAAGACAACCCTATCGCCAGAGACAGGGAATTCAGGTCAAGAAGCCCACAGAGAAGACTGTATAAACAAATGTTGGTATTTCTCTATTTTACTACTTAAGTCCAAAATTGGTTTAGACTCTTTACTCATTGAGCACCCCAAATCTAAGTTTCTTTGTTCTGTCCATTACTCACAAATATACTGTTGCTTTGTCTAAAAAGTATAAAAGCTCCCTGCTTTGTCTACTTCTTAGATCCTGTTTCTATAAGCCCTCCATGAACATGAATTACATTTTTTTCTCCCCTTAATTTGTGTCCATTTTATTACTAGTCCAGAGGAATAGAGTGGGAAAATTTTCCTTCTCCAACAGTATTAAAACCACTGGTGGGCTTTTCCGGCGGCGGCGACCTCCTCACGAGAACATGCCTCTCGCAAAGGATCTTCTTCATCCCTCTCCAGAAGAGGAGAAGAGGAAACACAAGAAGAAGCGCCTGGTGCAGAGCCCCAGTTCCTATTTCATGGATGTAAAATGCCCAGGATGCTATAAAATCACCACCGTCTTCAGCCATGCACAAACAGTAGTTTTGTGTGTTGGCTGCTCTACTGTCCTCTGCCAGCCTACAGGAGGAAAAGCAAGGCTTACAGAAGGATGCTCTTTCAGACAGAAGCAGCACTAAAAGTACCCTGTATCAAGATGAACGGGAAACCATCCCAATAAACACGTTTTGTATACAAAAAAAAAAAACCACTGGTCGTTTGAAATCAGCCACCCTGGTCATAATTTACACCACAGGACTTGGCAGACTTCAAATTGGACCTTTGTCTTTTTTTTTTGAAGGGGAGACAGTGCCGGTGTACCAGTGAACCACAGCTTCTAACACATAGATAACCTATTTCAGACAAGCCCTGGTTTTCTCCCCGTGAGCTGTTTGTAAGGACTTTTCAATTGATTATGATAAACTCCTCTATAGAGACTGTGAAGAAGTTGACTTTCATTTGTTTGCAAAACTGGTGTATGAGTGAATGATGTTTGGCCAATATTTTCTGGGAGAATAAGGAAGAAAATTGAAACAAGATCATGTGTTTCCCTACGAAAACATAGCTGCTTGAATTAACATTTTAACGAAATATTTCCAGGCAGTATAAAGTGCCTGAAAATTCAGTTTTCTCAAGTAAATGCTCATAATCATGCCTTAAGTGGTGCTTCTGGTTTTTACTGAAGGACAGTCTCCTCCTGCTATTCTCTTTGGTAAATATCAACAAGTATAGTGGCTCAGAGGTTAAATAGTCTGCTTCTAACGTGGGAGACCTGGGTTCAGTCCCTGGGTTGGGAAGATCCCCTGGAGAAGGAAATGGCAACCCACTCCAGTATTCTTGCCTGGAGAATCCCATGGATGGAGGAGCCTGGTGGGCTACAGTCCATGGGGTCGCAAAGAGTCAGACACGACTGAGCGACTTAACTTTAACTTTCTTTTCAACAAGTGTAGTAATACCCATTAATCTCAAATGGATAACAATCATAAATGACTGAGTTTTGGTTAAAACCTATCATTGTATGACTATGTGATGTTGAGAAATAGATACAAAGTCCCTACTTTAAATTTTAGGCTCAGCAATTCAAGTTATTTTAAGAAACTAAGAATTATATTGCCATTTGCAACAATATAGATGGACTTTGAGGGCATTACACTAATTGAAATAAGTCAAACAGAGAAAGACAAATAACATATGATCTCACATAAAAACAAAACATAATGCAAAGCAAAAGAAAATAAACAAACTCATAGATACAAAGAACAGGTTAGTGGTTGTCAGAGGTAGGAGGGTGGGGAAATGGCAAAATCAGTGAAAGGAGTTAAAAGGTACAAACTTCTAGTTATAAAATAAATAAGTCATGGGATGTAGTGTACAGCAAGATGACTATAGCTAAAAATAGTATATTACGTTTTTGAAAGTTTCTGAGTAAATTTAAAAAATCCTCATCACAAGAAAAAAAGCATTTTAAAAAAATTGTATATGGTGATAGACTTATATAGACTTATTTTAGTGATCATTTTATTAAAATATACAAATATTAATTCACTTTGCTGTACACCTGCCACTAATAATAATGTTTTGTCAATTATATCTCAATATTTTAAAGAGATTAAAAATCATCTCTATCTGTGGTGCTAAGTCACTCCAGTCGTGTCCAACTCTGTGCAACGCTATGGACTGTAGCCTGCCAGGCTCCTCTGTCCATGGGATTCTCTAGGCAAGAATACTGGAGTGGGTTACTGTTTCCTCTGCCAGGGGATCTTCCCAGTTCAGTGACTGAATTTGGGTCTCCTGCATTGAAGGCAGATTCTTTACTGATTGAATCATGGAGTTCCCCAGTGGCTCAGATGGTGAAGAATTTGCCTGCAATGCAGGAGACCTGTGCTCAATCCCTGAGTCAGGAAGATCCCCTGGAGGTGGGAAGGGCTTACCTACTCCAGTATTCTTGCCTGGAAAATACCATGGACAGAGGACGCTGGTGGGTTACAATCCATGGAGTCACAAAAAGTCACAAACAACTGAGCAATCTGTATCTATATTACAAATACATATATTTGTACTAATATTTGTACTGCATAATTCCTGTCCTTAAAGAATTTGTATTAACTTAAGGAAGCAAAAACGGGCACATAACATTTAGGTAACACTGTTCATCATGAAGGCTTCCCTTGTGGCTCAGCTGGTAAAGAATCCACCTGCAATGTGGGAGACCTGGGTTTGATCCCCAGATTTGTAAGATCCCCTGGAGAAAGGCTGTCCACTCCAGTATTCCGGCCTAGAGAATTCCATGGACTGAATTCTTCTATTAAGTATGAGATCAATGTAAGAGGCACATGTGGATGCTGGGAGACAACCTGGAGAAGGAAGTGGAGCTAGAGTCAGCCCTAAAACAATACATAGTGTTGTTTTTTAATTTTGGTTTGTTTGGCTTTTCCTTAAAGGTAGAAGGGCACTTTAAAAGGGGGAAATAGCAACAACAGTAAAGAGGGACACTTACGTGAGCAAACAGACTCACGGTTAACAGGGCCATGAGCAGGGGCTGACCAGGCCGTGATACGGTGGTACCCTAGAGGACAGTGGACCCTGGAGGACAATGGGAATGATTTTAGCCTCCTTTGCATTGAATTCTCACTTCTCATTCTGGAATATATCCCATGAAATGGTCAAAGAAACTGCAGCTGGGTTTATCTCCTCAAAGATCCATTTGCCCTGCAAAGGAAATTTGAAGAATAGGAAGGCAAATGTTTAAGGACTGGTGGCAAATGAGATATGAAAATTAAAGGATAAAAGTAAACTAGCAAAGTAAAAAGGACCATGTAGCATAAGGGAAGGACAAAAATGAAAGGGGGGTGATTGCAAATCGAAGTATTACCCAAAATAAGCTAGAAAGGTGTATTTGAAATTATACTTATTGAATCTGCCTGTATATGACTTTTAGTGTAACTATATCCTGAGACTCCAAAATATGCTGTCACACCAGACAGTACTTGAAACTCTGCACTTAATACTCATTTTAAATGAAGCAATAATACCTGTAGGCATTGATTCTCAAATAAACATTGTTGTTCCTCTATTTAGAAATTCTTATGATTCAAATATAAATAGTTTAACAGATTGTATTTTATGTGTATGTCTTTTTCTGACACAAGCAACTACATTTAAATGTGCAAAAACTCTTCTCTGGGTGATTTGCATTCTTATATCCCATTATAGAGTCTCCTATTTGAATTTCCATCTGCCCCTAATATCTTTTTGTGTTTATTATTGCTTTAATGAGATAATCTTGGTTTTACATACCTAGATTTCATGACTACATCGTGAAAGCAATCTCTACTCTGATTTTACTTCCATAAGCACCTTAGTATTAACCTTGGATCTTAAGGCACTCTGATATGAGATACTTTTAAAATAACAATATGGTAAGAAGAACTATATAAAAGTAAAATTTCAGTAAAAGTATCCTTTATCTTTATAAAGCATAACATTTAGAATATTTCCTCTTATAAGATTAATACAGATTTACTCTTTGAAGATTTATCAAGATAAAATACTATATTGACATGTGTGGATTGAAGCATAGTTTGAAAGAATTAAATAGATTCTATGCAGATTTTCTAATAATGGGGACTGACAGGGCTGAAAGTTGATAATTTTCTTATTTAACTCATAAATGCTATCTTCAATCTGTGCCATCAACTGAAAATTTGATCATTCAAATATATAGATATTTATGGCTGTCTTTGAATAGACTGGAAACCTTCTAAAACTCAGAAAGAGCTCAATGAAAAGAAATTATGATCCATCTATACTCTAAGGTTCATTTCCTGTTAAACAAACTGTACAATAGGTTTTAGCTGCCAATAAAATTCTAATTTGGAGTCTGTATCTTTCCAGAAAAATTCAGAGCTTTTTCTGACTTTCCAACATGTCAGAGTAAACTGACTACACAGTAAGATACTAGATACTTAATTATTTAAATTAAAAAGCACACAATGTTTATTGGATGGCAGGCATTCTTTCAAGTGTTTTACACATGTTCATTCATTTTATCCTAGATGTCATATAACCCACTAGTGACATGAGAAAATATGTTTAGAAAAAACAAAGTTTCATGAAGTGTCTCTAAATAGGAGCCCTCTATATATTAAGTGGATATTTAATAATACTAAAAATAACTACTATTTATTGAGTGCCTGCTAAGTGGTGATTCATTTTCATATATCTTAGCTCACCTTCACATCATACCTAGGATAGGTATTGTTAATTTCATTTCATTTCATGAATAAACCTTAAGCCTCATAAATAGCAATTACCAGAGCAGAATAAAAATCCAGGTGTCAATGTCTCCAAACAGGTACCTACACTCTGACTCGCTAATACTTGTTAAAGTATTTCTATTACAATGTAGTGCTTTTACTTTTTCAGTTCCATAGTTTACTTTTCATAAAGCTATTGGGTCATACTCTTCCCTGTTATAAATATCTCTCCTGTCTCCTTCTCCCTACCTCTGCTGTCAGTAAACAAATTAAGTCCTCATCACATCTCATTTGTACTTTTGCAAAAGACTCTTAACTCTCCCTCTTCTGGTCCATTCTCCAGACTGCCAAAACGCCGATCTTTAGAAAACATAAATCTGATTGTGTCTCTTCCCTGCTTAAAACTTTCCCAAAGTGCCCCATTGCTTTCAGACTAAACTCTCACATTTTAGCCATGAATGCACAAAGCCTCTGATGAGAGGGGCTCTACTGGCCAGTGCAACCTCATTTATCCCCAGGCCTCCTTTGCCACACGTGGAAAACACGCACACATGCATCCACACACAGCCCATGCTTCAGGTAGATGAATCATTTTGCCATTTTGCTGTCTTTTGTGCCTCTGCAAGGTATCATTCCTCTGCTAGAATGGGCTTTATTCCTTCTTTTCTAAGCTCCTACATGACCTTCAATACTTAGTAAGATGTCAAATCCCTGGGATGTCTTCTCAGATGTCACTGGGCCTACATCAGTTGTTTCCACATTAGAGCCTCTATCAAACTTTCCTCTTATCTATGACCAGTAGTTCAGTTCACATTTATTTTCCAACTACACTGAGCACCCTAACAAACTCAAACACACTGAACAAATTACATTTATTATTCCACTTCTCAGTGGGTTTTATGTTTTCTTAGGTGCTGAGCTAAAAATAGGCCCAGAAAAAAAAGATGGTTATCAAGCAGAATTTGTATGTGTTTATACCTTAATTATTTCTCCTAATTCCTCATCTTTAACAGTTGTTTCCAACTATATTTCCTGGCATCTTCTGTGCTTGGATCCTGGCATTTACACAGGACCATTTGGTATTGACTTTTTGCCTCTAGTCTTAGTATCTTGGATTACAGATTAAATGCCGTGCTCATTCATTACTTCCTACTACTGACCCTGCACAACGGGTTTTCCCTAATGTCAGTCCTATATCCAGCCAGACGAACATAGCATTCTTGTGACTCCTTTTGGGTCACAAAGCTATAAGTCATCAAGCTTTCAGACAGAAATTTCTAAATTATTAACCTATCCAGGAAAGTGAATTCATCCCTAGACAAAGGAGAGTGGCTGCATATTAAATAACCAATGCTATTAGAATGGTTCCTTTTGCTGATAAGTTTATACTTCTACATATTAAGCATATATTTTGTTATTTAATCTTCATAGGATATAAGTCATACACATTTTACAAAGGTGAGAACTGAAACTCAGAGAAGTTAGTAACTAGCCTAAATTCAGATAGCTAGATAATTGTCAAAATCAGGATTCTAGCTGATTTTAACTTTCAGGCCTGTCCCACATAATTCTCCTTGAGTACAAGTACCCTGGGGGTCTCCAGTTTCCAGTACAGGTGTGCACAGAATCCTGTGTTTGGGAATGGGGAGTTGGTAATGATAACAAATCAAGCTATATTAACATATTAATAAATCATAGCATTTGACTCTTGGCCCATTCTTAGAGAAATGAATTAAAATGTAACAAGAAGGAAGCAAATGAGTGAATTTGAAGTTTTATCTGTCTATGATTAGCTATAATAATGTCGGCCAAACTCCTGAGGAGGGCACTGCAAGAGGGATTATAACATCATATTGATGAAATCATAGTAATCAAAGGAAGATGGGAGTTGGAAGCAAGAATAAAAAAAACAAAGATGCAACAGAGGGAAATGATCTTAAATTATAGAATATTGCTGGAATAAATGCTTGATAGGTAAATTCTGATCTGAGAATATAATTAATTCAGCAACTAAAATCCTAGATAATTCTTTATGAATTCTCTGTGTAATCTAATGTGTGATGATAATAATATCAAACACAGGACTTTACAGTATACAAAGGACCAGAGGCATGATCACATCATATTAAGTTCACAGGACATATAAACACTGAACTTTCATTTAAAGTTATGTATGCAACTCAATTAGTTTCAACTAGGAAATATCTGTTTATTTTGTGACAAAACTTTGCTAATGCTAACAGTAATCAGGGTGAGCCCCTACCTGGTCTCAGTCTGAAAGAGGCATCATAGGCAAACAGATAGTTACAGAAGACTGTGAGAACCAACATTCTGCTTGCCATATCATTAAACAAAGGATGCTGCAGCCATCAAGCCGTTCATCACAGCTGCCCTGATGGTAACTGTGGGAAAACACAGAATGGAGACAATCGGACTGTCCATTGCCGAGCCATCCAGCAAGCAGCCCCTACAGGCATCTCTAGCGGTGCAACCTGACAAAACCCAAGATGGGAAAACACAGAATGCTGGCCTCAGAGAGCAGAGTTGTGTATCAATGAAACGATTTCAGTGAGCCAGGTTCTTGCATCTTCCCACAAATAGAAAAGTGCTAAGTTCCTTAACTTGAGACAACTGGTTTTCTTTCGTTAACAATAATCTTCTGGTGTTTAAATTGCCTGATCTTTCTTGCAAAAACTCTTATATAATCCTGGCTCCCCACCTCACCTCTTTGGAGCAGTCTCTCAGAGTTATTTGAGAGGCTATCTTCTGGGCTTGAAGACCTAAGGATGTCCATAGAATAAAACGTAACTCTCAAATTTTAGGTTGTGTATTCTTTTTCAGTCTACAACTACAGATAACAGTAGTACTAAAGCAACATTAGAAATACGAACAAGATATAGAGGTCATAAAGAGGAGAGAGGTTGTTATTATCTGGGAAGGGTCATTTTAGTTTCTTCATTTGTAAAAATAGAGGGTGGAATCTCTATAGTCTGTTTCTGCCCTATAATTTTGTCACTTCTATATATTTACCAAATTGTTTTCATTGTGTTTATTTTTACCATAAGGCCATATTTTCTGATAGGACCCTTGGAAATTATGAGTTAAAAGTTTTCCACTATAAGGACTGGTTGGGAAATCTTCACTACCCAGGTCCCTAGCTTATCTTCTTTTCCTCCTCCTAAGTGCTTTGTAGGATGTTGTTGCTTTTGAATATCTCCTCCAGAGACTGAGTAAAGAAGGAAGGTGGAATTTAAATCAGTCAGTTTCACACATTAAAGTTCTTCTGAAAGTTCTTGTTTGATAGATGACAGGGTCAGCATTTAAGGGAACGTTTTGTCATATCAGAAAGCTCTTAATTCCCTGCAGTAATGGAGAGCAGTGGTGTGTATAATCCAAAATGGTGGATAATCCAAACACCATTTAGATTCGACTTTGAAATGCATTTTTAAACTTTCATTTGAATAGAAATATGGGACTAAGGACTTGAAGAGTCCTAAGCTTTCTATCTTTCTTATACACACCAGTCTTTAGAGAGAAGGGGCAATTGAATGTTTGAGTCTTAAAACCTTCTTCCCCTGGACTGCAAGTCAAATTAGAATCAAAAGAAACAGAAATAGTGGCAGTGTCAACTGAAGAAGCTAAGCAAGATCTCCCCAAAAGAAACCAAAACAAGATTTATCTTAGATAGCACAGAAAAATGGCTAAATATTGCTGAGTTGTATAGGGTTATCTGTGAACCACGTCTCCACTTAGACTGGATCATTTAAATTGAATGTGATGCACATCATTCAAGCTGACAGGAAGATGACTAGCTAAAGTTGCTCCAAGTGTCTGTCTCCCTCACTGAATGCAAGCCTGACAATTGGAGGAAGCCACAGCAGGGTGTCTTCAGAAGCTATTTCCAAACAAATTTAGACTTGTCTTATACATGATGAGAGCTATTTATACAGACTGTATAACAAATAGCTCATAACAGACACCTCTGTCAATTGCATTTATAATGAAAAGATCTAACACAAGAAGGTGTTGATTCCCAGTGCAGGCTAAGGCTGCAATATCTTTCCCTTTCATCAGCTATTCTAACTGGGGAGGAGAATCACTGTCCTTCAGTTTATTAAAATTTGAATCAAGAGCTTAACAGGAATTAGAATTTTCATCAAGACATGCAACAAAAGAGTAAAAGGGAATAGATTTTTTTCTTTTTTTTTTTGCTGGTAAAGCCAAATTCAGAAATTGTGTTGACTGTCAAGATCTACATTCAGAAATGATGGAGATTATTACACTGGGATCTTTAATAGTTTATGCTTTGATCTGACGAATTGATTGTCAAAGGTAAGAAGACAGATTTAAAGAATTGAAAGCCAAAAGCTGGTTCTTTGAAAGGATAAATAAAATTGACAAACCATTAGCCAGACTCATCAAGAAGCAAAGAGAGAAAAATCAAATCAATAAAATTAGAAATGAAAATGGAGAGATCACAACAGACAGCACAGAAATACAAAGGATCATAAGAGACTACTATCAGCAGTTGTATGCCAATAAAATGGACAACGTGGAAGAAATGGACAAATTCTTAGAAAAGTACAATTTTCCAAAACTGAACCAGGAAGAAATAGAAAATCTTAACAGACCCATCACAAGCACAGAAATTGAAACTGTAATCAGAAATCTTCCAGCAAACAAAAGCCCAGGTCCAGACGGCTTCACAGCTGAATTCTACCAAACATTTAGAGAAGAGCTAACACCTATCCTACTCAAACTCTTCCAGAAAATTGCAGAGGAAGGTAAACTTCCAAACTCATTCTATGAGGCCACCATCACCCTAATACCAAAACCTGACAAAGATGTCACAAAAAAAGAAAACTACAGGCCAATATCACTGATGAACACAGATGTAAAAATCCTCAACAAAATTTTAGCAATCAGAATCCAACAACACATTAAAAAGATCATACACCATGACCAAGTGGGCTTTATCCCAGGGATGCAAGGATTCTTCAATATCCGCAAATCAATCAATGTAATTCACCACATTAACAAATTGAAAAATAAAAACCATATGATTATCTCAATAGATGCAGAGAAGGCCTTTGACAAAATTCAACATCCATTTATGATAAAAACTCTCCAGAAAGCAGGAATAGAAGGAACATACCTCAACATAATAAAAGCTATATATGACAAACCCACAGCAAACATTATCCTCAATGGTGAAAAATTGAAAGCATTTCCCCTAAAGTCAGGAACAAGACAAGGGTGTCCACTTTCACTGCTACTATTCAACATAGTTCTGGAAGTTTTGGCCACAGCAATCAGAGCAGAAAAAGAAATAAAAGGAATCCAAATTGGAAAAGAAGAAGTAAAACTCTCACTGCAGATGACATGATCCTCTACATGGAAAACCCTAAAGACTCCACCAGAAAATTACTAGAGCTCATCAATGAATATAGTAAAGTTGCAGGATATAAAATCAACACACAGAAATCCCTTGCATTCCTATAAACCAATAATGAGAAAGTAGAAAAAGAAATTAAGGAAACAATTCCATTCACCATTGCAACGAAAAGAATAAAATACTTAGGAATATATCTACCCAAAGAAACTAAAGACCTATATATAGAAAACTATAAAACACTGATGAAAGAAATCAAAGAGGACACTAATAGATGGAGAAATATACCATGTTCATGAATCGGAAGAATCAATATAGTGAAAATGAGTATACTACCCAAAGCAATTTACAAATTCAATGCAATCCCTATCAAGCTACCAGCCATATTTTTCACAGAACTAGAACAAATAATTTCAAGATTTGTATGGAAATACAAAAAACCTCGAATTGCCAAAGCAATCTTGAGAAAGAAGAATGGAACTGGAGGAATCAACTTGCCTGACTTCAGGCTCTACTACAAAGCCACAGTCATCAAAACAGTATGGTACTGGCACAAAGACAGACATATAGATCAATGGAACAAAATAGAAAGCCCAGAGATAAATCCACACACATATGGACACCTTATCTTTGACAAAGGAGGCAAGAATATACAATGGAGTAAAGACAATCTCTTTAACAAGTGGTGCTGGGAAAACTGGTCAACCACTTGTAAAAGAATGGAACTAGATCACTTTCTAACACCGCACACAAGAATAAACTCAAAATGGATTAAAGATCTAAATGTAAGACCAGAAATTATAAAACTCCTAGAGGAGAACATAGGCAAAACACTCTCCGACATAAATCACAGCAGGATCCTCTATGATCCACCTCCCAGAATTCTGGAAATAAAAGCAAAAATAAACAAATGGGATCTAATTAAAATTAAAAGCTTCTGCACAACAAAGGAAAATATCAGCAAGGTGAAAAGACAGCCTTCTGAATGGGAGAAAATAATAGCAAATGAAGCAACTGACAAACAACTAATCTCAAAAATATACAAGCAACTTATGCAGCTCAATTCCAGAAAAATAAACGACCCAATCAAAAAATGGGCCAAAGAACTAAATAGACATTTCTCCAAAGAAGACATACGGATGGCTAACAAACACATGAAAAGATGCTCAACATCACTCATTATCAGAGAAATGCAAATCAAAACCACAATGAGGTACCACTTCACACCAGTCAGAATGGCTGCGATCCAAAAATCTGCAAGCAATAAATGCTGGAGAGGGTGTGGAGAAAAGGGAACCCTCCTACACTGTTGGTGGGAATGCAAACTAGTACAGCCATTATGGAGAACAGTGTGGAGATTCCTTAAAAAATTGCAAATAGAACTCCCTTATGACCCAGCAATCCTACTGCTTGGCATACACACTGAGGAAACCAGAATTGAAAGAGACACATGTACCCCAATGTTCATCGCAGCACTGTTTATAATAGCCAGGACATGGAAACAACCTAGATGTCCCTCAGCAGATGAATGGATAAGAAAGCTGTGGTACATATACACAATGGAGTATTACTCAGCCGTTAAAAAGAATTCATTTGAATCAGTTCTGATGAGATGGATGAAACTGGAGCCGATTATACAGAGTGAAGTAAGCCAGAAAGAAAAACACCAATACAGTATACTAACACATATATATGGAATTTAGAAAGATGGCAATGATGACCCTGTATGCAAGACAGGAAAAAAGACTCAGCTGTGTATAACGGACTTTTGGACTCAGAGGGAGAGGGAGAGGGTGGGATGATATGGGAGAATGGCATTCTATCATGTATACTATCATGTAAGAATTGAATCGCTGGTCTATGTCTGACGCAGGATACAGCATGCTTGGGGCTGGTGCATGGGGATGACCCACAGAGATGTTATGGGGAGGGAGGTGGGAGGGGGGGTTCATGTTTGGGAACACATGTAAGAATTAAAGATTTTAAAATTTAAAAAAAAAAAGGAAAAAAAAAAAAAATAAAGAATTGAAAGAAAGTTGAAAAAAAATGTGGAAACCAACAAAGATTGAAATTAAACTATTGCACCTTCTGTAAGATAAACAGAAAACAAAATAAATAAATGTCAAAGCAAAATATAATCTAAATATTTTTAGTATGAGTGCTTTAAGCCTATCATCAATTTTCTACATGTGCTGGCCTAAACAGGATGGGTCATTAAACTAGAATGCAAATTGGGCCATATACCCAGGGCAGGTGAAATTAGCATGTAGTAATCATGAAGGCATAGGGAGATTTTTAGCATAAAGACTGAAGTATGCAGAGGAAAAGAAAAACATGAGACTGAAATTAGAAAAAACTAAAATAAATAAACAAATTTTATATTTGGATTCTTTTTTCCAAAAAATTTTTGCAATTTGGGAAACATAAGCTTATATTTGAAAACCTGTGATTTTATTTAATATATTTTTTTCCAATATTGCCATTTTTTCTTAGAATATCTACAAATGTGAAATATGTTCAACAATTACTGTGGCATGGTGATTTGAAACCTTGAATTTCATCTCCCAGTTTACTCCCAATGTATAATGTTATCTTGTGCATATTAGTAATTCCTATGAGGTAACATTCTGTGTCATTCATTGATTCATTTTTTCGGCAAACATTTCTTCTGTATTTGTTACATATGGGCTCTATGCTTGGTGTGAGATTTGTGAATATAGATGGGACACAGTTATAATCTTAGTGTATTTGATGGAACTAGTGGAGCAGAAACTAAAGAAAAACATGTGACATAAATGGCATAAACACTGTGATTAAAACTGTACAAGCAGAGGCAGTGCAAAAAGAGGTTACCTCTACATGAGGTGAGATATATCAAGGAATTCATGAATGAACACTGTTTTATAAAGTTTCTATGTGCCAAATATATCTACCAATTATCTCTATTCCAAAGGATACAAAGGAAAAAAAATCATTATCAAAATCTTTAAATAAATTAAAATAAAAACAATAAAAATAAAAGAAACAAAGAAAACAGAATAAGATAAAATAATAAAAGTCTCCCAGCATGTGAAACAGCTCTTTTCAGAGGGGTCATAAATAAATAAATGAATAAATCAATAAATTTTGTTACTACTACCAGTACTACTTGTTTTTCCTACATAGAATCAGAAGTAGAATCAGCACATACTTATGTGGGAAAATGTAAGGGAAACTGTGTGTTTACAATATTTTACATCATTTATTCCTAAATGATTTTCTCATCTTTATGCTTAAAAAACATCCTTCATCAAAAAGATCCAAGTGTTAAATCAATGAACATAGAATTCATGGTGTGTACTCTCATGTATTTCCTCAGTTTATGTCATTTCTTTCAGCTTTGATGAGCAAACTATGTTACTGCCATATTCTTTTTATCCCCTGAGAAAAGTTTCCCATGTGTTAAATAGAGCTCAGCTGCATGCTATGGGGGTGTATGTGGTGAAGGTGGGAAGAGAAGGGAAAAGATAAATAATACTCTTGTGTAAATATGCATATGTATAATGTATGTAAACATCTATAAAAACATGGTTTCTAAACACAGGCAGAAAAAGAAATATAAGTCAACATGAAGCACAGAAACACATGCATAGTCAGGTGAATCAGTTATCTGAGGGGACAAGGTGTTTCAAAGGCCAGTCTTCAAAACCATCTAATTAAAAGAACATTTTAATGCTGGATTCTGCTTTTCTTTGTAAGCATTTCCCCCTTCTGTTTGTTTTCTTTACTAAAGTCACAGAAAGGGTTGTGCTGAGCCTCCAGTTGATCTAAGCTACTTGGTACATGCCCAGACAGCAAGAAAATGGTTTCTCTGGCAACAGGAATTATGTGAAATCTCTGTGTGTCCTCCCCCACCCTCCATCTGATTCCTATTCACTTAAGCTGTTCACATATAGGCAACAATGAGGCATTGGAACGCTAATGAGCAATTCAAATTTATTGAGCTAACTCATGGAGGCAGGCATTGTGAGCATCCTCATTTCCTGTGTACCAAGGAGCAGGGCACATTTCTTGTATGTTATTCATGTTATTCAAGAACCATGCACAGTCAGCAAATAGCCCAAACCAGGTAAAATCAGCTAAATATCTAAAATATGAAGTTTATATGGAATTTATTTTCATCATCCTAGAAGGGAAATACAAAGGCTTTCAGGTGCTAAACATGTAGCTTCGAATTTTCCAAAGATGCTGAGGCATGGAGGTCATAATGATTTAAAACAGCCTCACATTATGAACCCAAGAGGGAATAGCAAGAGCTTTGATTAAATTGCTTCAAATGTCAGCTTTTCTATTTCTAGGAAATCATATTGTCCCTGCAAGACTAAAGCTGTAGAGTTTTAAATTTAGGTTTTGTTAATATTTTCTGTTAGGTTTATGATTAGACCTCCTCTGTGTGTTTAGTTTTTCTCTGATGCCTTGTTTAGGAGAGAGTCCTGTATTTAGTAATGGTGCTAACGTGGCTATTCACTAACAGAGTTTAATCAAAAGAAAATTGATTTGCTTGAAGCAAATTAGCCTTTTTCTTTAGTCATTGGGAGAATGGGGGAGGGGTGAGGAAATGCATTTATCTTAAGCTTCAATAAGGATGAAATAATAAAAAGAAATATACTCAGTAATATAAATCAGAAAATACAGTGAATGGACTCCTGAACAGATTTCAGAATCACTGTCTTGGAGATATGTTAGGGGAAAAAAAAAAAAAAATTGCCTCTTCACTGTTGAGAATATCTTCGTACAATTTACCTAGAAGCAGGTGACTTCTTGAGACTTTAGTGGTTTTATGATCATATATTTAACCTGTTCAAAATTAAAGACTTTCTGCCACCAAAAGCAACAGGAAATGCCTCTTTAAAGAGATTCTTAACCTCAATCAACATGAAAGTATTTAAGTAATACCTCACTGAAGATTTGTTTTAATATTTAAAATATAACTTCCAGTTTAAGCTTTGAAGAAACACTGAGCAGAATGATAAGATTAATGATGCAAATACAGTGATTATTTAACACAAAGCACTACAGTGATGCGGCAAAAGACTAAAGTAAAATGAAATAATAGTACTAATAGCAAAAATTACTTCATTTTCATAGTCAATGCTTAGATAATAAGAACATATTGTCGTAAATAGTTAAAAATCTGAAATAATTGCCATTTTTCCAGGGCATAAGTATGGCCAACAACTGTAGCCAAAATGTGGAAATAAACACAAAACGTAAGTCCTATACAGAAGAAAGGTCTATTGAAGCCATAATATTTAGAATTTTTAAACCTGTCACAGAGCTTTCAGAAGTAGAACATCTTGAAATAAAAATTTTATTCAAATTAGAACATAAAGACTCACCACTTCTACACAAAATCAAATTGCCCTTTACCTGATATATCAATTAATCTGAGACAAGGGCTTTGCATATTTAGCTACCCTTTGCTTCTGAGATAAAAAAGGAATTGTTACTGTTATTCTAATAGCTGTGCCCCTGTGCATGTTGGGTAACAGATGAGGAGTTAAAAATGTTCTTAAAGAATTTCTGAGCTCTGATTTGTAGCCCATTTTCCTCAGAAGCATCTTTCAAATGTGAATTTGGCTTGTTTCACTTTCTTAATTTATTTAATTCCATCCCTCCTAGTTCCAAGAAGAGTTGAGATGTTTTGCCATTATAGTGTGTATATGTTAACGTGTTAATCCCTGATAAAAGTGTTATCTAAGATTAGGAAGATATCTTGACAATGTGCTTGCAGCAAAATATGAGAGTCTGAGAACACGCGTTATTAGAACAGAAAGCAATAGAAGGCAGCAGAACTGTTCCTAAATTGGAAATTAATGAGAATTTAGTGGATGGTGGGAAAAAAAAAAAAGAAAGAAAGAAAAGAGACCAAGATAGAATGGCTTTTAAGAGAGACGAAATAAAAAATTAGGGATGCACAGGATCCAATTTTAAGTTGTTGTTTTCTGCATCTTAAAGTGAGCAACATTCACATTGCTAAATACATTTATTTTTATTGAACTCTGCACATGGCACATACTTTAAAAAGAGGCTGATTTCCTTATTTTAATAAATAACATAGCCAGGACACAGGCAGAAAAGAAAACAGTTATAGAAAGAGGTAATTAAAGACAGGTGACCATGAAAATGAACAACCTACTGGGAGTTTAGAGAAAGCCTGAGAAGGGTTTTGGGTTTCCCACGGGACAAGGAAAAGGAGTGTAAACCAATCTTATTTAGAACTTACAGGCAAAAAGGCCTCTGATGACATATCACAACAGACACACACACACTCTGAAATTGTAAAATGTTACAAAATTTAAAATTAGAAATGGGAAAAATACACAACTGAGTAGGAGTTCAAGATCTGGGAGAAGAAAATTATCATACATATCAATGGACTAAGTACATCTGAGTCAGGAAAGATTAGCAAACCAGCTTCACGATCTTATTATGGTGAACTTATTACAAATTTCCATAACCTTTTCAAAATCACTTTGATACAAATCATGTGCTTACTGAAGCTTGTGAAGCTTTCCACATTTTAGCTGTGCATGACCTTAGTCTAGTGGGTAAACTTATCTGAGTGCTAATATACTCCTCCTTTTCTGTAAAATACGAATTATTGTTCAGTCACTAAGTTGTGTCTGACTCTTTGAGACCCCATGGACTGCAGCCTGCCAGGTCTCCCTGGACAACGAGGAGATCAAAATACAAATACTAGTGCCTATTTCAAACATAAATAATAAAGATTAATTTTCATTTAGTGCATAGTATGTATGTCTTGGGCTTCCAACAGTGCACAAGTGGTAAAGAACGCACCTGCCAATGCAGAAGACATGAGAGACATGGGTTTGATCCCTGGGCCAGCAAGATTCCCCTGGAGGAGGGCCTGACAACCCACTCTAGCATTCTTGCCTGGAGAATCATATGGACAGAGGAGCCTGGTTGGCTACAGTCCACGGGGTCGCAAAGAGTCAGACACAAGTGAAGTGACTTAGCATGCATGCATGCACGCATATCTGTCAAACCCAATTTTACGGCTATTATTTAGTTCAGTTCTTACAATATTCCTTTACAGTATTAGTACTCTCATGGTATAAATCAGGAAACAAAGGCTATCAGAAGTGACATAACTTTTCTCAGCACAAAGTTGGGCTGTTAGAATGTCCTAGTGCTATCGATAGTCATAATGTTCATAAATAGAGTGAAACTCAGTTTTAATTATGGATTTTTATTATTGCCTGGTTACTTCTCCATGGGTGAGTCCAGGATAACACTGTAATAATAAATCCTGTATAAATGTTCATTTGAGTTATTTTACGCAGTTTTTTTTTTTTCCCCACAGTTTATCTCATTTGAAAAGAGTAGAATGCCTTGCTCATTTATCATCAGTTTAATCCCTATTAGTGAATTAGTTAATGGAAAGAAGAACAAGGGGAACCTGATTCCTCTTCAGGAATCAAGCCTATTCCGAAAATGACAAAAACTATTAACACTGTTTCAGCTTGATTATGGACTGGCTGAAAGAAATTCTACCGTGTTTGCCCATTGTGGAGTGAGGCTATTTTTCAATTCAGCCACACCAAATCGGAGCATGTGCAGCCTGTCTCAGTACTTTGGCCCCTCGAGTGCTCAGTGGAGGCACCGAGCTACTAGTCGCACTGTCCAAGAATGGTGGGGTCTCACCAGGTCTGGAAAATTCAAATTTTGATATGGGATTGTCCTTTTATATTCTGAGTTTCCATCACAATTTGGAAAAGTGCAGACTGACAATTTAATGAACATACTGGGAAGCCAAAGCATCAGATAAACCAGATAATCTTATTTCTGTGGTGAATTCACAGAATGAATGTCTAAATTTACCTAAAAATATCTCTGTTTCCATTTTTCCAACATTCTCAGAGCCAATTTCCCTGCACCTATTATGTGAATTAATTAATCTAAAAAATGTTAAAACTAAAAGTGAAATTGTGTATGAGTCTGACACATGGTTCAATGAGTTCTCATATATTCTAATATGTTAAATACTTGAAATCTTGCAATGAATGCATGTATAATTAGAATAATACATAAATATTTTTTCTTGTATAATAAACTCAACACTCTCAAATTACTTTCATAAAGTTTGGAAGAAAAAGTAGGGAAAAAGAAAATAATTGTAACTGACTGTCAAATAAACATTTTGTTGGTAGGCTTCATATGACTATGCTCTCCAAAGGTTTATAAAAGCCAAATTGTCATCAGTGTATATTTATTATAGAAAAGAAGGAGTGAGGAACAGAAAACAGTAAGTTAAACAAAATCATTTAAATAGAATTACTACAGTTTACTGAGATTCCTACAGGCTCTCCCAGGGAGAAAATAATCAAGGTGCTACATTTCTTGTTTTACTTCCAAAGACAAAGGTTGTGACAAGGGCTTAGAACATTGCTGCTGACAACAGTAGCTCACTCTTTCTATGCATTAAAATTGTCTCACCAAAGTAGCTGTTTGACAAATGAGGAGCCTGCCTGAAATACTATCAATAGTTCCATTATAGGGAACTTAATCTCCAAAGACACCTCTCTCGTGAACATAATCTAATTTGGACTATCTTTTCTAGGTGGTAGATGTTAGTGACTTTTGTCTTCAAATAAACAATAAAAGTGGTAACTCCAAATTAATGTTTGTACTATACTCTCACTTTCTATTACTTACCAGTTATAATCTTCATTATTGTAAATGTTTAGTTAAACCTACTCAGTTATCTGTTACTAAATAAAAACTCAAAACCTTTACAAAATACTTCAAGTGGTTTCATTTCCATGTTTCCACAAATCATACATCATTTTAGTAGTGTGGTTAGATGAAATTAACTAAAATGAAGGTAAGTTTTTTCTTATGTAAATATGTCAAAATATATCTAACTGCACATAAAGTGAAATGAAGTTGCTCAGTCGTGTTCAACTCTTTGCGACCCCCTGGACTGTAGCCTACCAGGCTCCTCCGTCCATGGGATTCTCCAGGCAAGAATACTGGAGTGGGTTGCCATTTCCTTCTCCATAACTGCACATAAGTCATAAATAAATCATGCCTTTCTTAATGGGATAAAGTTATTGTCCATTTTGGTAACAGTTGATAAGTATGTTATGACCAACCTAGATAGCATATTGAAAAGCAGACATTACTTTGCCAACAAAGGTCCATCTAGTCAAGGCTATGGTTTTTCCAGCAGTCGTGTATGGATGTGAGAGTTGGACTGTGAAGAAAGTTGAGCACCGAAGAATTGATGCTTTTGAACTGTGGTGTTGGAGAAGACTCTTGAGAGTCCCTTGGACTGCAAGGAGATCCAACCAGTCCATTCTGAAGGAGATCAGCCCTGGGATTTCTTTGGAGAGAATGATGCTAAAGCTGAAACTCCAGTACTTTGGCCACCTCATGCGAAGAGTTGACTCATTGGAAAAGACTCTGATGCTGGGAGGGATTGGGGGCAGGAGGAGAAGGGGACGACAGAGGATGAGATGGCTGGATGGCATCACTGACTCAATAGACATGAGTTTGAGTAAACTCTGGGAGTTGGTGATGGACAGGGAGGCCTGGTGTGCTGCAGTCCATGGGGTCACAAAGAGTTGGACACGACTGAACGACTGAACTGAACTGAACTGCTGGAAACTGATTTAAATCTGGACAGTCAATTCCTGAATCAATGCTTTAAATGAGTAATTGTATTGTATATGTTTTTATTGTTTATATTTTATATAAATTATTTAGATACATAATTTATAATTCACACAATATTAGTTATATATCAGAATAAGACTGTCCCTTTAAATAATGGAGATCTTTCAAAATGGTCCAGTTTAATAGGACTCCAGATACAATGCAGCTCACTAATGCACAACTGTCATGGGAAAAGATGTTTCTGAATCCCTTATACCCAGGAGAAATTGTTTCATTCAAAGCCCAAGGAGCTTAATTTCTAAAGCATAAGCTTTAAAAGAGCATCTCTTTCCTCATCAGAAAACCAAATAATCAACTGTTGTTTTCTCAGAGGTAAGGAAGATCAAAAGGACATCCCCTGGATCTAACCTGTGGTTACAAAAAAGGACAGAAAATAGCAACTGTGACGACTCGATCATTAAACTGCTCCTTCTGAGAAAATTTTATGATTAAATGCAAGACAGCCTGTAAAGAGAATCATTATACTACTGGCTTAAAATCTGAAATGGAGATGCAGGACATAACCACTTCTCCAGAGGAACTAAAATGCATTGGAAGAAAGATCTGGACCTAATGTTTAAAAAACTAACATTTGACATTCCCTCTTACTCAGCAATTATATTATTTCCTACACCAGTGTTATATTAACAAAGAAAGAGAACATAGAATCTGTGTGTTCTGTTTACATTTTTACTCTTATCCATACTGCACCAGATCCTCTCCACTGATGACTCCTCTCTGATAATACATTTGAGTTTTTATATAATCTCTTTCAGATCACCTAAGCAGTGATGCACCAAATTGTATATCCATGGTTAAAAAAAATAATTATGTCCCTCAATATCTAGCTATCGGAGAGTGACTGAAGTACCATAAGAATTAATCTCCAATAATCCTACTGATACTTGTATGTGTGCGTGAGCTCGGTCCTGTCTGACTCTTTTGCGACCTCATAGACTATAGCCTGCCAGGCTCTTCTGTCCATGGAATTTTCAGGCAAGAATTCTGGAATGAGTTGCCATTTCCTTCTCTAGGTGACTGATACTTGTATATCTTTTTCAAAAAAAATTGCTAGTATGCCTGTACCTTAAAGTTACCTTGTTAAGAGAATAGTTCCCAATGTTTGGGTCATGTGGTACTTTAATTTTTAGGAAGGAAAAGATAGATATCCCCTTATCACAGAGGTAGGTTCCAGCTTGATGTAGGGTTTGAAATGAATGTCTTGAAATCTTCCAGTTTTTATCTATTTTGTAATGAAATATATTCCCATTCATTCCACATTTCCCCAGCTTTTTGAATTATAGGAAATCTGTAAAGAATTTACAGAGAAGGTGCTGTAAGGACGTCAGTAACATAATAGCTTTTTATTAAGAAACTGATTATATTGAAACTAAACAGACTAAACACTTTCAAGTCTTTAAAACTAAAGACTTGACTTAGATAAGCTTCCTTAGCTAGCACTCTATGCATATCAGAATGTCCAAGTCTAATTCATAAACACATAAAAGAAGATGAAAATAATGATTTTTATTGTATTCAAAACAAGGGGAAAATGTGAGCTAGACTGAAATAATGCTATTCTGAAATCAGATTGAGAAATTTAGGTCAAATAGCTGTCATTAAAAAAACAACACAGTTGGATTATTTATATTTAATAAAATATACTATATAATCCATCATTACCTTTTGGTAATAAATTCTTTACATAAACTTATTTTCTAAAATAAATCTTGGCCTAAAGAAATATTTATGTGTAATAAGGTACAACTCTTTAATGTTTCCAATGAAGATTGAGTAGAATTTTCTTCAACAAATATGGATCATTCTGCTCTTAAAACCTATAATTCATTAACTCATTTGAATATACTCTTTAATCTAGCAAATGTGTAAATAGTAGTAATGATACAGAAATAAAGCAATGTAATTTTACTCTCATATCTAATTATCCATCAGTAAAACTAAAACTTGAACTGTGGAAAAATGATATAACTAGAATGACAATATCAGAAGGGGATAGTCCAATGAAGTTTGTCATATTTCTGCATAGAAACATGTTTTAAAGTAAAGTGGACCTAGTATATAAAAATGAGAACAATTTTTAAAATAATTTTTAAGAGCATATCGCTAGTCACCTTTCTGTGTTTAAAAGGTCCAAAATAAAGAACTTCTGTGAAAGACACTATTTTCATGTTCACTGAGGTTAAACTGAAATCATAGAAATATATGTATCTCAGATCCCACCATCAGAAGAGCCCAGAATTCTAGCTTAATTTGCAGGCAGAGAACAATATTACAATGGCAAAGCATCAGTTTCAATGTCAATTTAATGGATTGGTTAATGATATAGGCAATAAGACATGGGCTAAATTTAACACATACTTAAAACAGCCTTTGCTAAGTGATCTGAGTTAAAACAAATGGTATTACGGACATTTAACTACATTTGTTTCTCAATTTGTCAGAGTTTTAAACTCTGTTTTGTGAAACTCTCTGGCAAAAGTTAAATGCAAGTTCTTTTATTTAATAAGACTAATCAGAAGTAGCCTAAAATCAGAACTTGTAGCCCTACTTAAACCACATAGCTTAATCATAGAATAATGCAATCATAGAATTACTTAATTGGCTTATCTAGTTGAACCTTATAGTAGAGGGAAGGAAAGAAAGACCTAAGAATGTCGAAAGAATTATGGAAGAGCACTCAGTAAAGTGTCAAAAAGAAACTTTAAGTAAAGCCCAAGCCTCCTGACTCTCTGGTCTTTCATTAAGCATTGCAGTGGTTGATGAATAAGACACACTTAGAAATACATAGTTAGTCTTTTAAGTGATTTTCTAATATTATTACAATCCACCTCACATTTTTGTATCATTTTGAGGAATTTGGTACTAGCGAATGAAATGTTTTCACTCATCTTCTTTTAATCAACCAATATTTATCAAAGATGTAATAAATTCAAGGAGCATTTTTGACGCAGCAGCATTTATTTTGATGTTAAAGTTATATGCCTACTCTCAGATTGAACTCACAAAGTACACAGACAAATAATGATGATGAAAGGGAACCCCTGAATGTACCTAAATAAAAGAAAACTTAAGTGCAACTTGAGAACTTAGAACATACAGTTGTAGTTCTATAAACTTGATGTGTGTAAGATTAATAAGGAAAGCTTGGTAAAAACATAGATTTCTGGTCCTAATCTTTAGATAATTAAATATAGTAGGCTGGCTTGAGGCCTGGGGATGTGTATATTTAAGAATCAAAAGCAATTCTGACACAGGTAGGTTTCTGACCACACATCCCGAAACCTTGACAAGGGGCTGCTTCATGGTGGGAGAAGCAATGACAATATCATGAAGGTAAGACGTGTCTAGAAAAATGGATAAATTGGGTATGTGGAGATGGGGTACAGGGCAGTTAAGAAAGGCATGAAGAACCAGTAAACGGATGAGAGCAAGAAGATGAAGAGTGAGTTAGGAAATAGACAATGACAAAACTTGGCCAGAAGGTGGGAGGGTAATATGAGTGATGGCTGTAGGACATGGAGGTGTTGATTAGAGTTAGGAGTGTCAAACCAGGAAGTGTTGACTCCTAGCATGTGACAGGAAGTTCCTAAGGTTTTCTGAGCAGGTAAAACCTTTATTCAAAGTGCGGGGTATAGATCAGGTGAAATGGGACTGAAGTCATGGGGGCAAGGAGCAACAGAGGGAGATAAGGTGGCCATGTGAAACAAATCAGAACCAAGCACAGAAGGGCAAGGAGACAACTTTAAGGAGTCTATATTTTATTGTGTGGTGAAAGAGAAGACAAAGAAGGAAAACACAGGTGTGATGAGACAAACAAAGAAAAGTAAGCGAAAGTATATCAAAGAATAAAAGGGTGGTGGTGTCGGGGCATAGCACAGTGGCATGTGGGAAGAAGGGTATGGACTCATGACACTGCTCAAGGGCGTCACTCTTCCTCTCCAGGCCACTAAGTGTGGGTTCAAAAAAAAGAGGCATAATTGCCATCTTCATATACCGCACAGACTGAAGACTGAAAAAAGCAAGAGCTTTACTAAATGATGGATTTTAGATGAGAAGCAGATCGAAGACCATGAGGATAGTGATCACCTATGATTGGTATAATTTTAGATGACAGGAAATTGAAGAATGGAAGATTACAAATGCAGGGCCCAGTTACATTAGAAACAAGTAGAGTCAGGAAACTGATAGAGCGTTTTAAAGAACCCAGCAATATGAAAACCTGTATGGGAGGTTTTCATTTAGTTTTGGATTCCTTCTGGTCTTTTGTTCTGTTGCTCCTGTTGAGGAGGAGGAAGAAAGGTAGGCTAATCAGGTAAGTCTCTTTGAGGTGCTGGGTAATAGTTCTGAAACATTTTCCTAGAACATAATGTGTCTGGTAGGGCAATTCCAGCACTCCAGCGTTTACACTGAGATATGCCAACACACTCCTGGTCGGAACAGGACAGGTCACTTAACTTTGAATTTCAACTTCTGCATCTGTGTAAAATGTGGATAATAGACCTTGCCATTTAAGTCATCTTATTTCAGAAGGATGTCAGGAGATTCAGTGAGTGATACTATAGAATCTTGAGCCAACTGGGGAGGAGTGTTGTTGCTGTTTAGTCGCTAAGTCATGTTTGACTCTTTCGTGACCCCAGAAACTGTAGCCTGCCAGGTTCCTCTGTACATGGGATTTTCCAGGCAAGAATATTGGAGTGGTTTACCATTTCCTTCTTCAGGGGATCTTTCTAACCCAGGGATTAAACCAGTGTCTCGTAAAGACATCTCCTGCATTACAGGTGGATTCTTTACTGATGAGCCACCAGGGAAGCCCAGGGAGGAATGTTATAATCACCAAATAATATCATATTGAACTAGGTTTCTTGAAATATAAAAAGAAAAAAAAATTCAGAATTTATGAATAAAAAGTGGCTAATAGGACATCTTTATTGGGCCAAAGGGTGATTACAAAACTTCCTGAAAAGTATGGGGGGTGGTTAACAACTTACCAATTTTTAGACTATTAATGCTTATGACGCTAAGGGTCCAAGTTACTATAGTAATTGATATGTGAATCCAAACATGAACTAAAAGACCTAAAAATGGCTCATGCTTGAGTTTGGGTTTCTGAGTACTAAAAAGTCACCACTATTTTGACCTCAGGTTTTGAACAAATCGGGTTAATACACTGCTCCTTTTCTAGAACTCCCACTGCTTTTTTCTTTTTTTTTTAATAGTGGCTGTCACAGCACATAACCTTTACTCTACAACCATCTATTGGTCTCTAAATATGTGCCATATACTAGGCTGAATGCTGGAGAGAAACATTAAATGTGACACTCCCTAATCTTGGAAGCTCAGCCCTACAGGCAATCACCTGTAGATCTTATTGGATAGCCTGTTAGACTCCAATTTCCTTTATGGAGGATTCTGTCATTGTCTTCATATATTTTTGAATATACCTATTTTTAAAAACTTACAGGGAAGTTAATATTACTGTTAGATAACTTGGATAAGAACCTAACTTAATAATAATCATCTTTATTTAAAGGTGAAAAATATTCTCTCAGATAAATTGATTTTTGTTCATATTAGTTGATTGTGGGAATCAACATGATGTTTAACTACTGACACTAGCTAATCACTTAATCAGTACACAGGCATAATATGGTCATCTAACCAAGATATAACCCATGAATTGGGTGGATTCTGATTGTGCAGTATATCTTAGACCTTAGGAACGATTTCACAACAATCTATATTTCACAGAAATAAAAACGGGACTAGATATAGTACCATTTCATATTTTCAGTTGTCATTTCAGTGTTTGAAAAACTAAATGTTATCAATAGGTTTAAAATAGGTTTAAGATTTCTGAGTATATCAAGCTATTTTATCCACAAATGCTACATTGAAATGTATCTGTCTCCATCTGGATTGACCTAAAAAGTTGGAAGTAGTTAGATTCATAAATCTTTCCTATAGCACCTATATTTTGTAAAGAAAAAGAGGTGCAATAAAAATTAAGCCAAATTAGTAAACAATTCAGTATCATTTTCTTAAGCTGAAGTTAGAGAAAAAAGAGAAGGGTGGGGTGTGGACAAAATAACTGTTGACACTGGCATCATTAAAGATACATCTTAACGTGTAAAATGAATTCTACATTTAGAAATATAAAGGAAAACATTTCTCCCAAGCAATGAAGCAATCTAGAATGCAGTTCTTAAAACTAACACAGTATAATATGCTGCTGTTGCTGCTAAGTCGCTTCAGTCGTGTCTGACTCTGTGCGACCCCACAGACGGCAGCCCACCAGGCTCCCCTGCCCCTGGGATTCTCCAGGCAAGAACACTGGAGTGGGTTGCCATTTCCTTCTCCAATGCATGAAAGTAAAAAGTGAAAGTGAAGTTGCTCAGTCATGTCTGACTCTTCGCGACCTCATGGACTGCAGCCTACCAGGCTCCTCTGTCCATGGGATTTTCCAGGCAAGAGTACTGGAGTGGGGTGCCACTGCCTTTTCCAGTATAATATGCTGCTGCTGCTGCTGCTGCTAAGTCGCTTTAGTAGTGTCCGACTCTGTGCGACCCCATAGACGGCAGGCAGCAAACTAGGCTCCGCCGTCCCTGAGATTCTCCAGTCAAGAACACTGGAGTGGGTTGCCATTTCCTTCTCCAATGCAGGAAAGTGAAAAGTGAAAGTGAAGTCACTCAGTTGTATCCGACCCTTAGCAACCCCATGGACTGCAGCACACCAGGCTTCTCCGTCCATTGGATTTTCCAGGCAAGAGTACTGGAGTGGGGTGCCAGTATAATCTGCTGCTGCTGCTGCTGCTAAGTCACTTCAGTCGTGTCCAACTCTGTGTGACCCCATAGACGGCAGCCCACCAGGCTCCCCTGTCCCTGGATTCTCCAGGCAAGAACACTGGAGTGGGTTGCCATTTCCTTCTCCAATGCATGAAAGTGAAAAGTGAAAGTGAAGTCACTCAGTCATGTCTGACTCTGAGCGACCCCATGGACTGCAGCCTACCAAGCTCCTCCATCCATGGGATTTTCCAGGCAAGAGTCAGCTTAAATGTAAATTTCAACTAACTTATAGTTGTATAAATGAAGTGAAGTCGCTCAGTCATGTCCAACTCTTTGCTACTCCATGGACTGCAGCGTGCCAGGGCTCCCTGTCCATCACCAACTCCCAGAGTTTACTCAGACTCATGCCCATTGAGTCAGTGATGCCATCTAACCATCTTGTCCTCTGGCATGCGCTTTTCCTCCTACCTTCAATCTTTCCCAGGATCAGGGTCTTTTATAGTTAGTTGGTTCTTTACATCAAGTGGACAAAGTACTGGAGTTTCAGCTTTAACATCAGCCCTTCCAATGAATATTCAGGACTGAATACTGTCCCTCCAAGACTAAAGCTCTAGAGTTTTAAATTTAGGTTTTGTTAATATTCTCTGTTAGGTTCATGATTAGACCTCCTCTGTGTATCTAGTTTTTCTCTGATGCCTTGTTTAGAAGAGAGTCCTGTATATAGCAATAGTGCTAAGGTGGATATGCACTAATAGAGTTTAATCAAAAGAAAATTGATTTGCTTGAAGGAAGAGGGCTGAGAAGCAAATTAGCCTTTTTAGTCATTGGAGAATGTGGGGGCGGTGGATGAGGAAATGCATTTATCTTAAGCTTCAATAAGGATGAAATAGAAAGAAATATACTCAATAGAAAGAAATATACTCAATAGAAAGAAATATACTCAGTAACATAAAATCAGAAAATACAGTGAAGGGACTCCTGAACAGATTTCAGAATCACTGTCTTGGAGATTTGTTAGGAAAAAAAAAAATTGCCTCCTCACTGTTGAGAATATCTTAGTACAATTTACCTGGAAGTGAATTCTTGAGACTTTATTGCTTTTATGTTGATATATTTAACCTGTTCAAAATTAAAGACTTTCTGCCTCCAAAAGTAATAGGAAATGCCTCTTTAAAGAGATTCTTAACCTCAATCAACATGATAGTATTTAAGTAATAGCTCGCTGAAGATTTGTTTTAATATTTAAAATACAACTTCCACTTCAGGCTTTGAAGAAACACTGAGCAGAATGATAAGATTAATGATGCAAATACAGTGATTTTTAACACAAAACACTACAGTGATCTCTCTTAGGATGGACTGGTTGGATCTCCTTGCTATCCAAGGGACTCTCAAGAGTCTTCCCCAACACCACAGTTCAAAAGCATCAATTCTTCAGTGCTCAACCTTCCTTATGGTCCAACAACTATACACGAGGACTTGAAAAACCATAGCTTTGACTATACGGACATCTGCTGGCAAAGAAATGTCATTGCTTTTTAATACAGTGGCTAGATTTCTTCCTAGGTTTCTTCCAAGGAGCAATCATCTTTTAATTTCATGACTTCAGTCACCATCTGCAGTGATTTACGAGCAAAAGAAAGTAAAGTTTGTCGCTGCTTCCACTGTTTCCCTATTTGCCATGAACTGATGGGACCAGAAGCCATAATCTTAGTTTTTTTAATGTTGAATTCAAAGCCAACTTCTTCACTCTCCTCTTTCACTTTCATCAAAAGGCTCTTTAGTTCTTTGCTTTCTGCCATAAGGATGGTAGCATGTGCATATCAGAAGTTACTGATATTTCTTCCAGGACTCTTGATTCCAGCTTGTGCTTCATCCAGCCCAGCATTTCACATGATCTATTCTGCATAAGATAAATAGCAGGGTGACAATATACAGCCTGGATGAACTACTTTCCCTATTTGGAACCAGTCTGTTGTTCGCTGTCCAGTTCAAATTGTTGCTTATTGACATGCACACAGGTTTCTCAGGAGGCCACTAAGGTACTCTGGTATTCCAATATCTTTTAAAATTTTCCAGTTTGTTGTGATACACATAGTCAAAGGCTTTGGGAGAGTCAATGAAGCAAAACTAGATGTTTTCCTGGAAGTCTGTTGCTTTTTATATGATCCAACAAATATTGGCAATTTGATCTCTAGTTCCTTTGCCTTTTCAAAATCCAGCTTGAACATCTGGAAGTTCATGGCTCAGGTATTGTTGAAGACTAGCTTAGAGAATTTTGAGCATTGTCACTAGCATTGAAATGAGTGCAATTGTGCAGTAGTTTGAACATTCTTTGGCATTGCCTTTCTTTGGGATTGGAATGAAAACTGACCTTTTCCAGTCCCGTGGCCACTGCTAAGTTTTCCAAATTTGCTGGCATATTGAGTGCAGCACTTTCACAACATCATCTTTCAGGATTTGAAATAGCTTAACTGGTATTCCATCACCTTCATCATCTCTTAGGTTTTGAAATAATTAATTTGGAATTCCATCACGTGCACTAGCGTTGTTCAATAGTGAAGCTTCCTGAGGCCCACTTCACTTTTTAGTCCAGGATGTCTGGCTCTAGGTGAATGAATACAGCATTCTGATAATCTGGGTCATTAAGATCTTGTTTTCTATAGTTCTGTGTATTCTTGGCACCTCTTCATAATGTCTTCTGCTTCTATTAGGTCCATACTATTTTTGTCCTTTATTGTGCACATCTTAGGCCATCGTGGTATGACCTAAATCAAACCCCTTATGATTATACAGTGAAAGTGACAAATAAATTCAAGGGATTAGATCTGATGGACAGAGTGCATGAAGGACTATAGACAGAGATTCATAACACTGTACAGGAGGCAGTGATCAAAACTATCCCAAAGGTAAAGAAATGCAAAAAGCCAAAATGGTTGTCTGGGGATGCCTAACAAATATCTGACAAAAGAAAAGAAGTGAAAGGCAAAGGAGAAAATGAATGATACACCCATCTGAATGCAGAGTTCCAAAGAATAGCAAGGAGAAATAAGAAACCCTTCCTAAGTGATCAATGCAAAGAACTAGAGGAAACCAGTAGAATGGGAAAGACTAGAGATATCTTCAAGAAAATTAGAGCTCAAACTATGCTTGCTGTGAAATAGTGATACTCAGTGGCTTTGTCTTCAGTACAGTCTATACATTTGTTAACTCTGAGTCCATTCATTGCTCTATTCTGCATATATTTATTGAGGGCCTAACATGGGCCAGCGGCTATTCTATATTCCAGGTATATAGCTGAGAACAAAGCAAAGCCCCTTCCCCCACACAGCTTATCATCCAGTGACTAAGAGTAAAAAATAAGTATAAGTTATAAAACTAGGTTGTGATAAAAGGTAAGAAAAATAGAGTGACATAAAGATAGGTATAGGTCTGTGACAGTGATGAAATGGAGCTATTTTTAGACAGGGTGGTTGGGAAAATCTAAGAAGGTGACAGTTGAGTGAAACTGCAATCAGATGCAGCCTCACTTGGTTGCTACGCTCACTCCTCAAACTTAAGTGTGTAAGTGTAGATCATTTGAGAATAATCTACATTGCGAATGCATGGTTCTGGCACAGCAGTTGATGGATTAAACAATTTAAATATTAAATACAAAGTAAATGTTAGGAAGACAAAAAAAGATCTTTAAGACTGAAGAATTAACATTATATAAACAGCCTCATTTCAAAATTTTGCCCACGGGTATTCATTTTTTAATTAAAAAACATTTTTTGAGTTTCCACTATATGTGACCCCCACAAACTAGCCGTATACAAGAAATACAATGGTTCCTAACCTATGGAATTCAAATTCTATTCACATAGCTGAGACAGAACCATGAAACACTTCATTTTGGTGCCACTGTGGTTTAAATTAAAAACATCAAAATTGGTTGTTCAATTTCCCCTGATCCTTTTTTATACCTGAAAAACTTTACCTTACTCTTTCTCTCTGAGGCATTGCTTCTAGTACTTCTCCCCAGGATACAACTAGTTTCTAGGCTTCTGCTTACTTTTGTACTTCTTTTGGAGTACAAAGTGAAAGCATATTATAAATGCAGAGCTTGTAGTCATATCAGTATTGGCCATTTGCAAGGATACTAGACAACATCTATAACAATACCGATGTATAGCTTAGTGAGTCTTTACAGTGTGTTAGATACTCTGTTGCTCAGTACACGCCATACTATTTACCTTGTACCAGAACTATGTTACTCATATTTTATAAAGGAGTACATCACGGCTGTATGTTGTCACCCTGCTTATTAAACTTATATGCAGCGTACATCATGCAAAATGCCAGGCTGGATGAAGCACAAGCTGGAATCAAGATTGCCGGGAGAAATATCAATCACCTCAGATATGCAGAGGACATCACACTCATGGCAGAAAGCAAAGAACTAAAGAGCCTGTTGATGAAAGTGAAAGAGGAGAATGAAAAAGTTGGCTTAAAACTCAACATTCAGAAAACTAAGATCATGGCATCTGGTCCTATCACTTCATGGCAAAGAGATGGGGAAACAGTGGAAATAGTGACAGACTTTATTCTTTTGGGCTCCAAAATCACTGCAGATGGTGACTGCAGCCATGAAATTAAAAGATGCTTGCTCCTTGGAAGAAAACCTATGACCAACGTAGACAGCATGTTAAAAAGCAGAGACATTACTTTGCCAACAAAAATCCGTCTAGTCAAAGCTTTGGTTTTCCCGGTGGTCATGTATGGATGTGAGAGTTAGACTGTAAAGAAAGCTGAGTGCTGAAGAACTGATGCTTTTGACGTGTGCTGTAGGAGAAGACTCTTGAGAGTCCCTTGGACTGCAAGGAGATCAAACCAGTCAGTCCTAAAGGAAATCAGTCCTGAATATTCATTGGAAGGACTGATGCTGAAGCTGAAACTCCAGTACTTTGGCCACCTGATGCAAAGAATGACTCATTGGAAAAGACCCTGATATTGGGAAAGATTGAAAGCGGGAGGTGAAGGGCACGACAGAGGATGAGGTGTGGTTAGATGGCATCACCAACTTGATGGACATGGGTTTGAGTGGACTCCGGGAGTTGGTGATGGACAGGGAAGCCTGACGTGCTGCAGTCCATGGGGTCGCAAAGAGTCTTACACAACTGAATGACTGACCTAAACTGAAAATGAAGCTCAAAGAGATGAAGTAGCTCATTCAAAATTATATGATTCATAACAGGGAAGTCTGAATTCAAAATCAAGCTCATGTAATGCCGCTGTCCAAGCCACTGGACTACAAATTAAGAAAAAGAAAAAAAAAAAAAAAGAGAGAGAGAGAGCAAGAGAGAATTACTCCCAAGAATTTGAGAAGTTAAGGTAAATGACAAACTAACATATAACAAAATGTATCAGGGATTTAACAATTTTCTTTAAAGGGTTAGATTCATTCTTAGGCAATAGGAAAATCAAACAAAAGATATTCATCTATCTATGAAACAAAAGGTAAGTAACAATGGAATTGGATTAGTATTAAAAGAATAACAAAAAGTACTTGTTGGCATAGCCCACTGAAACATTAGGACAGGGTGTCTTGGCTAACACACAGTATTATCGTCCCATTCATTCATTCAGTGACATGTTTTGATTACATACTATATTCTAGATGCCATACTATGTGCTGAAGAGGTAGCAGTGAACAAGATCCACATTGGCCCCCACCCTCAAGGAGTTTGCATATGGCCAAGATCTCTACCTAACGATAATTCTAGATGGAAATTTCAAACTATCTTTGTCTGATACTAGTAAGCATCTCTGTTACAGGACTCCTGCTATTCCCAAATACATGCTGACCTGGTAATCTTCTGACTATGAATGATACTTTATAGGAAAATATCTGTGCAGGTACTTAATAGGAAAATGTGCTGCTCTTACCAACATAGGAATTCTGATCGATATCATAATGACCTACCTGGGGGAAATTAGTAAACAGCTTGATTTATATGTCAAGAAACCAACCTGATATGAGCGGCTTCTGACAAAAGTAAACTTTAGAATTGACAAAAGTAAACTTTAGAACTTTTAAGGCTGAGGAACAGATATGGGCCCATAGTAAATTTGTTAAGGTAATGGCACACCATGAAGCCTCCTGGGGATATCCAGACAAGTAGGCATCACAATGTTTCATTTGATCATTGCATTAATATCATTTAAATAAACTAAACCCAAGTCAAATTTAAAAATAAGCACAGAAGTTTAGGGTTAAAATTTTTTATTATTTAAAATAATTTAAAATTATCACATGTAAGAATTAAAGATTTTAAAATTAAAAAATAAATAAATAAAAAGTAAAATAAAATAAAATAAAATAAAATTATCTAATTAATCTATAGTTTTCTATTTGAGAAAAGTATCTGTGCACTCAATTTAATTTTTAAATATAGATCTTGGATTTTTAACCCCATACATAATATATGAACCATGATAAACAAGATTTCCCCCAATCTGACTTCCTGCAATGACTCAAAGCAAGTTAATAATAACCTTCTAGCCATCAATGTTCAACAAGAGCTAATTCCATAAATCTGAGATGTTAACAGTGCCATAATACCTTTCTTTCAAGCCACTAATACTAAAGCAAAACAAAACAAAGGCATAACTGGAATAATAATGAATCAGGAGGCTTTACAGAGGACTTTATTGTTTATTCATTAATGGTATATCTATAATTGATTCTACTCTTAAAAGCTACACAATTTAAGAAGGACACTTTTAATATAGATAACTTTATAAATCATTGAGACAGTCAAGATGTTTACCACAGGGCATGCTAAATTTAGTAACAAATGATGGCATGAATGTGATCACATGACTTCCACAGTAGAGATGATTTTTAAACCCTTGCATTAAAATAAACATAATCACATAGTGTCATATAGTCTTTATGTAGTGGTATCCATACAAAACATATAAAAAATGAAAAGACACATTACATACTGTTGAGATGCAGAAGTTATATATAAATGTTGAATGGCAGAACTTATATATAAAATAATAAGTCCTTAAGTTTGTTAACTTCCTCTTCGGTTTCCTCCCTGTTTAAGAGACATCGGTTCTATCCCTGGGTCAGGAAGATCCCCTGGAGAAGGAAATGACCACCCACTCTGGTATTCTTGCCTGGAAAATTCCATGCACAGAGAAGTCTTGCGGGCTACGACCCATGGGGTCTCAAAGAGTTGGACATGACTGAGCAACTAACACATACACTGTCTAGGTAGAAAGATGTATTCCACCAAAAGTTCTGAATAGCCAAAATTTTACAAATGCCCTCTAAAGAAAAAAAAAACTCAAAATCTCTATTTACACCTCACTTCCTTCAGTAAAATAGCTTTTCTTTAATATCTCAAGTTTTCATAAGGTAGCCAATTTCTCTCTATAAGAAAAAGTCTTCCTTAAAAAAGGTTTTTACAATCCATTTTCTCTTTAAACTCAACCTCCCAATTCATAACAAATTACTTCCTTTTAGTGAATCAGAAGTGCTCTTGTAATCTTTTTATATGGCATATTTTTGGAGCACTTACAAATAAAATAGGAGTGTATTTATAGAGAATGAATAATAAGAGGAAGAATTAGTTCAGGTAAACATGACATTAGAAACAGTAAAAGAATTAGAATTGTGTAAATTGCTTCTGAAAACTACTGCTATATCCTGCACCATCTGTGTCTACTTTGTTGATCATCAAAAGCTTATCTCTATTTGGTTTCTCCACTCTGGAGTGCAGCCTGAGAATAATTTTGAATGGGAAAGTAAGCAGTGAAAACAAATAAAGGGTTACATTCATTATCAGACATTGAAGGGAGGAATGAAATGGTGGCACAAAATTGAGCTGTGACAGAGGAACATTATAATACCCAAATCCCTAATATATACTAGCTAGTTAAAGGAATAAGCGGATCCAGTTGAAATAATATTTTCAGTGAAAGTACTTCCTCTCAAACTGGCATTAACAGAGGCTCTGGAGGTCATACATTTTCTAGCTTTCATATTAAAGGATGTACTCCAGAAATAATCAAATGCAGATATCTCATGTCCTTATTATAATTCTTTACTATTACCAACATCCAATTTTTGCTCCTTAAAAAATGTCTAGGAAAATACAGTATATCTCTAAACACGGGTTCTATCTTATTTGATCCTCTGCGTACCTAACTGTGCCTTTTACATGGTTACAGGATTCAAGCAAGCTGTTCTCCTAGTCTCATGGATTAGATGCCTTTGGAATCTGATAAAAACCATGGACTTTCCTGCATATGCATATATTTACACAGAAAATTTTCAGGGGATCCACAGATCCATACACACCAGGTCAAGAATACATCCTTGAAGTGAAAAGGTGAAGGCAGAAGAGATATTTTCTATTGCTAAATTGAAAATAATAACTTTAGAAGCAAGTAATAAAGCAAACAGGTCAAAAAAATTTTTTTTCAAAGTAAGTAAAATCTTAAAAGTGTTCCATGTTTATATCTGGTAGGAAGAGCACCTCATTCGTTTTATTCTTGCTGCCACTTAAGTTGTCACCAACTAATGGTAGATGGGTCAATGAGAAAAGAGACCTGTTTTATTTCACTAGGATTTAGCTTGTTTCGGGTAGAATGGCCCGCATTCCATCACCTAGCTTTGGAAAACTCTGATGTGTCCCTATGCCCAAGATATGTCCTACGGGGACTGATTTCCAAACTAAAAATGAGGACATGTAGTCTGACACCTTAAGTGTATTTATGGAAACATTATTACTATTTAGGAAAGCCTACAGTGTCAGATAGACGTGTCCATTTTCTGATGGATCTTCTCATCTCACTTAAAACTTCTAACTAACCCATAACTGCTCTGCAATTATGTGTACTAATGTCAGCAATTTACTTTGAAATGCATCAAATAGAAGATGATTGATGGATGCATACATGAGTGGTAAGTTTTAGATATGTGAAAAAGTACATATGGTAAAACATTAATGGTGGACTCTAGGTAAATAGATGTTCACTGTAAAATTCCTACAGCTTTTCAAGAGGTATGCAGCTTTTATAATAAAATTTTGGAGAAAAATACAATGAAAAAGTAAAGAATGAAAATATGACCAAAAAAAAAAAAAAAAACCACTCCAAATTGTTGGAATTATAGGTGATATTTATTTTATTATTTCCAGTTTTATGATTAATCTGTATTCTTTAATCTTATACAAATAATTTTAGGTAATAAATAATAACACTTTTATTAAAATCAGCCTGCCATAAATTAATGCTAAAGTAGAGATATTTTTGTTAGGGACTCACATGGAATCAGCTTTGCAAAGTATGTGTGGAGCTGTTTCATTCTAGGGAGTAGACTTTATCTTTGAATGTAACTGCTAGAGAAGGAGCTGAGCTAAAAGGGCTATGCAGGGAATGGCATAATGAAATTAAAATTTGTTTGCTTGTTTGTTTCTTTAAAGACATTCTGGGGAAAAAATGGGGATGGAGGAAATGGTACAGATTGTATATAAGGATGATGAAACCCACTAACCCATGTATGAAAGCCTTCAGTAATTTTGATCAATTACATAACATGTGCAGAAGCCACTCTCACAATGACAACAAATAACCACACACACAAAATAACCAAGAACACACCAGAACCTGGGGCAGTACTCACCAAATGTACTAACCAAATGACTCCACAAGGGTATCTTGTCCTATGCCTTGGGGAAGCAAGGAAAGAGAGGGAGACTTCTGGGGCAGTTTGATTTTCCAGTATATGTCAACAAGAGATGTATATAATAGAAAAGATTTACAACTGTGTGCAAACAAAACCACACATGCTCTACTTGAGCCTCTAAACACATTTACTAGTGAAAATACAGTAATAGAATCATTCTAGTAAAATTATTTGTCTTTCTGATTTCCATGTAACTTTCTGGTTAAACAAGTTCCATGAAATTAATCATTTTTTCAAGGAAAAAAAGAGAAGTAGCGTTAGAAAAAAACACATAGAATATTTGCATTATAGTAAGGATTTTGCCTAACTAGTATTATGATATACTTGCTGCTATGAGACAGAAGTACAAAATATTTATGTTATAATATCAAACCACCATCAAGACAACTGATCATTTGTCATGCTTTTAGCAGTACAGTCTACATATATGTATCAATAAGACCTATTTCTTACCACTAATAAAAGTTGTCTCTTCACTCTACTAAAGTGCAAATACAGAACACACTTAAAATGTGATGAAATGACGTATTTTATTTAATACAATGTTCCAAATGTAGTAATTATGTATCCTCAAATGGTAATTGACTAAGAAACAACAAAATAGCAAAAAACAATAGTCTTTGTGTTCTAAATTCATACACTGCCCCAGTAAATGTTAAATGCACAATAAATTGTAAACATAACAAAGTAAGTAGACTGGGCCTATCTTCTTCATATCATCTAAGAATAACAATAGATGATACCATCTATTGCTCATGAATGAGAATTTGGGCAGAGCAATCAGAGGCAGTAAGATAAAGATGACAAAATATACTTGACAGATTATCATTTTTCTCTGATTCTCTCAGTACAGCATCAAGTACAGCAGCATGTGATCACCCAGCTGCAGGGAGGCAAACGGAAGTTGATACCATCGTCTGAATCTATTTTGCTTTATTCTTATAATAGGGAGAAACTAAAATGTAGATGCAGACATTCAAACACCATCAGAAAAGCCTCTGACCAGAGCAAGTCAGGAGGAAACACGAAAACCTGTCTCAGGAATCACGAAGAAAGCAGATGCCTAAAGAAGCTTATGCTCCTGACCTACCTCAGCTAGTCACTACTTGCAGGACCTAAGGCAAAATGACATGACATATTAAATGCATTTATTGTCCTGACTATTCATTCTCTCTTTATTCACTTCGCTGTCAAGCAGATTTTTGAGTTCTTCCTACAAGGATGAAGTACCTTGATCACCCTATGTAACTTGCTTTTTCCAACAGAATGAATCAGAAGTCATTCTGATTTGCAAGAGATTAGTTGCCAACCTAATTTTAAGGGACCCTGTATGTTTCTGTTGTCCTTTAAGCACCTTAGGCATTGACATGAGAAGGATATGCCTAGACTAGACTGTTGGTTCCACAGAAAAGCTGAGAAACATGTATAAGCAGAGCTGTCACAACTAAGATACACCAACCAAGCCCAGCCTAGGACAGAGGCAATGGTCAGCCAGTAGATACATGAGTGATTCCAGCAGATACTAGCAAGACTCCTGAACCAAGCCCAATCTAATTCATTTGAACCCTACACGTGTGAGAAAATAAGTTCTTTATTGTATGCAAGTGAGCTTTTTGTTGATGGCTATATAGCAAAATTTAACTGATACATGACTTAACCTCTCTGCGCAAAATCTACTTTTCGCATAAGTAGGAGGTAAATTTCTTCAAAGGGCTCTTTGTAAAAGCTATACAAATCTTTAATACATTTTATGCCCCAAACTTCTATTTTGATTGGCCAAGAAATTCATATCCTTTGATCTGGGTGCAAATTGCCTAGCAGTTCTATGATTTTTTAAAATAATATTTTAAATGTGCTAGAAAAATTGTAAGGTATATAAAAATAACTTATATTTCTTTGTTTTACCTTTGTCAGAGAAAAGCAAACCATTACATGATTTCAAAGCATCATATATGGGCAATCTTGATAAGGGATTTTAATAAAAGTGAGAGTCATAGAAGGTTCCCTGAAGTTTTTATGTCTGTTTCAAGGAAACATCCTATGCAAAGAGTAGACTGTTATAGAAAAGATTCTGATGGTGGAAAAGATTGAAGGTGAAAGGAGAGGGGCTAGCAGAGGATAAGATGGTTAGATAGCATCACTGACTCAGTGGACGTGAATTTGAGCAAATTCTAGGAGACAGGAGGACAGGGAAGCCTGAAGTAGTGCAGTCCATGGGGTCAGAAAGAGTCAGATATGAATTAGTGACTGAACAAAACAAGGAAACAATAGCAACAACTAACTGAACCCTTAGGAGAAATAAATTTATAAATAATTGCAATTTTAATTTCTTTATGCAAAATATTCAACAGGCTCTAAATAACCTGTGGATTTTATATGGTGTTGGTTCAACTACCCTTTTTCAAATATTCCATGCAATATGTTTCTTGACGCACTTTTTAAAAACCATTCAATCATTACACGACTTATTAGAATGCATTGGCTTTCTCAGTAACATCGTATAAATAATGCTTCATAATTACTTAACAGAGAGGGCTGCAGTTTTGGATGACTCACTCTCATAGAACAAATCATAGTAAAACATGTGGGTCACTGATCATTTCCCTTTGTGTTGGTTGAACTAAGCAAATTCAGATATTTAAACGAGCTCTGAGTTTTTTCTTTTTATTTAATTATCTGAAATGAATGAAAGAAGTAGCCTTTTTAAAAACATTGTTTCACTTAGATTCATATTTGAAATTTGAGTTTATAGTATATACAGACAATGATTTGTAGGAGAATGTGGACCAAATGTGTGTGTGAAATGGCAGGGAGAAGATAAGCTCTTTATAAACATAACAATGATTATTGATCATGTCTTATCTTTTAAAAACACAATTTTGGGTCAAAAACACTCAAGATTTAATGGCACAAATCAGTACAAGGACAAAATCATCTTATAAACCTAAGGAATATCAAATGTTTTTTAGTTACTAAGTAATGTCTGACTCTTTCGTGACCCCATGGACTGTAGCCCTCCAGGCTCCTCTGTCTGTGCAATTTCCCAGGCAAGAATACTGGAGTGGGTTACCATTTCCTCTCCAGGGGATCTTCTAGACCCAAGAATAGAATCTGAATCTCCTGTATTCGTAGATGGATTCTTTACCACTGAGGCATCAGGGAAGCCCCAATGTCAAATATACCAACAGCTAGATAGCTAAAAAGTATAGTTCCAATCCCAAAGAAAGGCAATGCCAAAGAATGTTCAAACTATCGCACAATTGCACTCATCTCATAAGCTAGCAAAGGAATGCTCAAAATTCTCCATGCCAGGCTTCAATAGTATGTAAACTGTGAACTTCCAGATGTTCAAGTTGGATTCAGAAAAGGAAGAGGAACCAGAGATAAAATTGCCAACATCCGCTGGACCATTGAAAAAGCAAGAAGAGTTCCAGAAAAACATCACTTTTGCTTTACTGACTACTCCAAAGCTTTGACTGTGTGGATCACAAGAAACTGTGGAAAATTCTGCAAGAGACGGGAATACCAACCACCTGACCTGCATCCTGAGAAATCTGTATGCAGGTCAAGAAGCAACAGTTAGAACTGGACACGGAACAACAGATTGGTTCCAAATCGGGAAAGGAGTACGTCAAGACTGTATACTGTTACCCTGCTTATTTAATTTACATGCAGAGTACATCATGCGAAATGCTGGGCTATATGAAGCACAAGCTGGAATCAAGATTGCTGGGAGAAATATCAATAACCTCAGATATGTAGATGACACCACACTCATGGCAGAAAGTGAAGAAGAACTAAAGAGCCTCTTGATGAAAGCGAAAGAGGAGAGTGAAAAACTTGGCGTAAAGCTCAACATTCAGAAAACTAAGATCATGGCATCTGGTCCCTTCACTTCATGGCAAATACATGGGGAAATAATGGAAACAGTGAGAGACTATTTTGGGGGACTCCAAAATCACTGCAGATGGTGACTGCAGCCATGAAATTAAAAGACACTTGCTCCTTGGAAGAAAAGCTATGACCAGCCTAGACATCATATTAAAAAGCAGACACATTACTTTACCAATAGAGATCCATTTAGTCAAAGATGTGGTTTTTTCAGTAGTCACGTATGGATGTGAGAGTTGGACTATAAAGAAAGCTGAACGCCAAAGAATTGATGCTTTTGAATTGTGGTATTGAGAAGACTTGAAAGTCCCTTGGACTGCAAGGAGATCCAACCAGTTAATCCTAAAGAAAATCAGTCCTGAATATTTATTGGAAGGATTGATACTGAAGTTGAAACTCCAATACTTTTTCCACCTGATGCAAAGAATGACTCATTGGAAAAGACCCTGATGCTGGAAAAGTTTGAAGGTGTAAGGAGAAGGGGACGATAGAGGATGAGATGGTTGGATGGCATCACGGACATGATGGACATGAGTTTGAGTAGGCTCCAGAAGTTGCTGAAGGACAGGGAAGCCTGGCATGCTGCATTCCATGGGGTCACAAAGAGTTGAACATGACTGAGCCACTGAACTGAACTGATAACATTAAAGTAAAATTGATACTCTAAATACATTCCCTGAAAGTCTCTGAAAGTGAGAAAATATAACAGTTTGCTTTCTAATGAGTATCTAAGAATTTTTTTTATATAAAAGAAACTTGGAGGTACATTTTTCAATAGGCTAGGTATTTATTCCAAAAGTGAAAGTGATTAACAATACTTTAGGGAGGTTATACTTGAACAGAGATTGACATTAAGGCAAAAAGTGAACAGAGACCTACGTTTCTGAGAACCTCACATCACTGGATTTAAATATCAGAACAATCTGCAATGGACACATTATCATTGTCATTTTTACTAGTGAGGAAATCATCTCAGGGAGATTAAAAACTCTGACATATCAGTTCTCAATTTATGTTTCACAGACCCCTGGAGATCCCCAAGAACCTTTCAGGTGGCCTATGAGGTCAAAATCATTTTCATAAAGGTACTAATACATTATTACTCTTTTGCTCTATGTTGACATTTGCATTCTGGTACAAAAGTAGCGGTGGGTATCACTGCTTCTGTCTTGTCACAAATCAAGGCAGTGGCACAAGTCTGTACTAATGCATTATATTCTAATTTGTATGACTAAAACAGAAGAAATTTATTCTCTTATAGTTCTGTTTGCTAGAAGTTAGTCATTATATTCTTTACCACCAGGCACCTTCCCTGGTGATTCAGATGGTAAAGCATCTGCCTGCAAAGCAGGAGACCCGGGTTCGATCCCTGGGTTGGGAAGATTACCTGGAGAAGGAAATGGCAACCCACTCCAGTACTCTTGCCTGGAAAATTCCATGGACTGAGGAGCCTGGTAGGCTACAGTCCATGGGGTCGCAAAGAGTCAGACACGACTGAGCGACATCACTCACTCACTCACCAGACACTGGGGGGAAAATGCTGCTTTTTAAGAATGTCCTTGACTTAACACTAAATTATTTTTTAATCTCAATTCTTGAGCATGTCTTTTAATATTTTGTGTGAAAAAACGGGAAATACACATATCTCCCTTCTGTCTCATACCAAAGTATTATAGTTATCTTAAAAAAAAAAAATGCCCATGCAATTGTGTGAGTGCAAGCTGAACTAGCTGCTTTTTTATGGAGTATTATTTTTACCTGAAAAAGTGACTGACAAACTATTGTTACTCAGACTTGGGATCTCACAGACATTTCCTTGAACATAAACAAAATAAGCCTGTTACTTCAAAGAAAACAACTGACAGTGATTGTTGTCAGTGATAAAATTTGAGCTTTTGAGCTAAAATTAGTACTTGGGGAAACTTCAATCAACCACTGTCAATTTGACAGCTTGTCAATACAAAAAATATTTTCTAATGAGATTGATGGTGAAATTAATGAGGTGTCTTCACAATGAAAAGTGTCAACATTTGAAATATCTGTATAACTCAATGAAACAATGAGCAATGTATACATAAAATAGTCAAAGTACAAGTTATACCAATGGAATTAAATTTAAGTATGAAAAACTCATTGATATTGTTTCCAATTCTACATTGCAACTAAACTTTAAAGAACTACCACTTAACACATTTTGGTACAGCATCATTAAAGAATATTAACAATTATCTAAAAAGATACTAAAATACTTCTTCCTTTTCCAACTACATATCTGTGTCAGGACAGATTTTCTTCATATTCTTCAACTAACACACTGTATCACAACAGATTGAATGCAGAAACAGATATGAGAATCCAGCTGTCTCCTATTCAGCCAGAAATAAAAGAGCTTTGCAAAAATGTTAAAGAATACAATTTTTACATGATTTTTGTTTTGGAAAATATAGTTATCTTTCATTAAAATATTTTTGTTATAAAGGAACAGATTTATTATATTTTTTAAATAATATTTGTAAAATAATTTAGTTTTAGTTTCAAATAAAATAAATATTGATAAGATATAACTCATATCTAGAAAAGTTTATTTGGGGTCCTCAATAATTTTTAATAGTATAAATGGGTTCTGAGACCAAAGTACTTGAACTAAGTGATAATGGAAAAACAGTGATAATGGAAAATTTGTTAAAGTCCTTCTTAGCTTGACCCAATGCCCATGCTTTTCCCATATGACTACAATGGATTCCCTTACAGATATACTACAGAGATTGACATTTCCAAGAAATAGAGGCATTATTTTCTCAATTGTTCACTTGCTAAGTTGTGTGTGATTCTTTGTGACCCCATGAACTGTAGCATACCAGGCTTCCCTGTCTGTCCTTCACTATCTCCCAGAGTTTGCTCAAGGAAAAAAAAAAAAGGTACCATAGTGATTCAGCATTATTTGAAATATATTTCAGGTTATTAGGAAAAATACACTGTGTGCATAACTCATCTATAAAATAATTTAAACAACTTTATTACTATTATTTCAGTCACAGAGACATGAAACAGTTTTCCCTATTAACCTGCAATGTGCTACCTGGGAAAGGTCATGTTGCTGTGTTTTTGTTTTTTTTTCCCAAGAGATTGAGACTATAAGAGTAAAGCAAAAGTGAACCATGCTTTTAAGAATTTGCTCAGTTAAATTAAAAATTGCATCCTTAAAATTGGCTTTTATACTATTTGATGCAATATTTTATTGTTTTCTGGTGAGACATATGCAATTAGTTTTAATTCCATAGGTATTTTTCCAATTAGGGCAATTTCTATCTTTTTAGATAAAAAAATCTGACTTGTTCAACAAGTCATATTATATTATATATGCCCATTTTCCCATTATCAAGAATATTTGTGTGCTTAATTTGTTAACAAATCATTAGTCTTTCTACCTCAAAACTGCAGGATAATATAAAATTTCAAAAGATACATTTTATGGTATTGTATGATTAAGGATGGTATGATAACTTAAAAAAAAAATTGTGCAAGTTTCATTCCCAGTGAAATCTAAAAAGAAATGCTCATGGTAGTTCAAGTAGACAGTTGTCTTTAACTTCATCAGTAATACAGAAGAACTTTAATACCAGTTGGAGCAGTGATTTACACATTGAGGACAAAATAGATAGGTAAATGTGACACTGAAGAACGGTTCACATGGCATAAAAACCACTGGCTCTTAGATGAAAGATCATGTACTTCCAGGAGAAAAAGTAAAAAAAATGAGAGAAATCTATGCTACTGCAGCCAAAGTGAATGAATAAGAAATGAGGAATTTATAAAAATACAAATAAAAAGAGTCCTGTTAAAAGATCTACTGCATGTGCACAGGACTATTTACAGATTTTTAAAAACATGCATGTTAGATGGCACAAATATAGAGAATCTAGGCAACAGAAAACATATTGGACAACATACAAAAAGAGACATTCAGCTTAGCTCATCTAATTAAACAACATCTAGACCTCAAAGAGACCTCAGAGAGGATTGATCTTTTTCAAGTATTTTTATTTTTTTAATCAGGTGAACATTTTTCCCACTGAAATTATAGATAGGACCATAATAGATATCTCAGAAAAAAGTGGAGCTTCAGTGCTTTAGTTGGGGGTTGGGAGGCTTTCTTTTAGCCATCTCTCCAGTCCCTGAATGGACTTCCCAGGTAGCTCAGTGGTAAAGAAGCCGCCTGCCAACGCAGGAGACACGGGTTTGTCCCCAGGGTCAGGAAGATCCCCTGGAGAAGGAAATGACAATCTACTCCAGTATTGTTGCCTGGGAAATCCCATGATTTGAGGAGCCTGTAGGCTACAGTCCAGGGGTCTCAAAGAGTTGAACATGACTTAGTGACTAAACAGTGGAAGCATCCAGTCCCTAAATCCTTGACAATCTCTCCATAGGCTAAAAATCACTGAACTTAAATACAGAGATGCATGGTGTTTGGGATTGGAGGTAGGTAGACAGTGACATGAAATGAATTTATAAAGAATAATAAGGCAAGCTGGGGGATGTTTTAAATGACATTGTGAAAGCAATAGCAAAGCCAGGTGTACATGATCTCACCAATGAAACGAGAAATTTTGGGGGATTCCCAGAGAAGAACAGAGCTGTGAAATCAGGCAGATCAACAGTGAGGTCACAAATTGCTTATGCAGGAGACACTGGCACAGCAGGCACCAAAGCAAAATCAGTAATCTGTCATAAACAGTATGAACTCTATTCTTCAAATTTTTCTGGTTTAAAGCAGCTTGTGTTAGTTTATAATTATTTCCTAAGAATCATTCCTAGGGCTTAAACAGTGTTCTCTTTTGGAAGATCCAGGAAAACGATCTCTTAGTGCTTTAAGCATGTGCCCACCTCCTCAGTAACTGCTTTGTTTTTATTTACTAGGCACCTACCACTCAGCAAAAGTAACTATAAATGTGAACATGTCTCCCTCTTCACGCTCATAATTAATTAATTGCAGCCCACTCTCGGTAAGAAGAAATGACAATATAACATGTAGATAAATTACTGGCTTTATTCTGGAATGCATATATTTAGAGCTATATTCTGAAAGGTATGTGTATATATATATTCTGGAATGTATGTGTATGTGTATATATATAAATATATAAAACCTTATCATTATTATTGCCTCACTTCAACTTTACCATTTAATGGTAACTTGTGTTTTTCTTTTTACCAAATGTATCTTTTTTAACTTTAGATAAAATTTTAGACAAAGTAGGATATCAATAAATGTACATTTTATTATCATTTCTTTATGTTTTGCTGAAATATGGTTGATTTACAATATTGTGTTAGTTTCAGGTGTACAGCAAAGTGATTCAGATATATCTGAATATATGCATATACTTTTTCAGATTATGGTCCATTATAGGTTATTATAAGATACTGAATATCATTTTCTGTGTTACACAGTAAAATCTTGCTGTTAATCTATTTTATATATAATGTTGTATATCTGTTAATCTCATACTTTTGATTTATCCCTTTCCTCCTCCCTTTCCCCTTTGGTAATCATGTTTGTTTTCTATGTCTATGAGTATATTTTGGTTTTGTATATAGATTCATTTGTATTATTTTTAAAATTCCATTTATAAGTGATACTACATAATATTTGTCTTTGTCTGACTTACTTCACTTGGTATAATATTCTGTAGTTTCATCTATGTTGCTGCAAATGGCAATATTTCCTTCTTCTTCATAAATAAATAATTTTCTAAATGGATGATATCTTAATCTTGCTTCCTAAATAGTACTAATGAATGTATGTATATATATATATTTTTTCCACCATATACAAAAATGATGGTACTTATAAATCAGCACAGACCTTTTACTCTGCTTGGTTGCCTCATGTAAACAACAGCATATGCATGTGAGATGACTGACCAGCTCTAGAAAAGAGTAAAACCAGCTGGCTTCTAAGAAATTATGCTCAGAAATTTGGCCCAGAATTTCAGCATCACTGACACCCATCAATTAAGTAAATCAGGCTAGATTCTTTCTGCTTAATTTGTAAAACAAAGTATTCTTAACTATGATTTTATTTAATAAAAGAAAAGTTATTAAAAAGTACAGTGAAGAAAAATATGGTCAAACCTCCAATCAAAATAAATAAATTTATATTTAAAATAAAAGAAACATATGGTCAAAGCAAGTAGAGAAAGAACCTTCAAAATATGTTAGCTACCTCTTAACTATCACAATGTTTGAAACCTGAGGAGAATATTGTTCTCAAACTCAGGGCTTGAAAACAGAAATAAAGGCAAGGTTGCTGCTCAATTCAGACAGCACATCAACTACTCAATTCAGCTGTTGGGTTACTTACCCAACAACTGGGTTACAACACTGAAAAAAAATACAGTCTGTGGCATACTGGGCCAGGATTTGAAGATAGAAAAAAGCAAGGAATGTAGCCATTTCCATGCAGGAATTTCTAACTTGACTGTGTGTGAATCTACAAATATAAATAGTAATTATAACAAGACATTTTTTTATAAGTCATTGTTCACAAGTTGTAATACTTTCATTAAGTAAGAGTTCATAAGAGTTCTAAAAATTTTATGCACATGGAGAAAAGACAGCCATGAAGGGCTACTGACAACACCCCATTCGACCTTCCAGAGAACCTCTAAGTGTCTGTGTGACAGACAGGCATCTACCTCCAAGGTGCCCGGATGGACAGATATCCTCATTGGAAAAGACTCTGATGCTGGGAGGGACTGGGGGCAGGAGAAGAAGGGGACGACCGAGGATGAGATGGCTGGATGGCATCACTGACTCGATGGACGTGAGTCTGAGTGAACTCCGGGAGTTGGTGATGGACAGGGAGGCCTGGCGTGCTGCAATTCATGGGGTCATAAAGAGTCGGACACGACTGAAGTGAACTGAACTGAACTGAAGAGGTTTTACGGAAGAGGAAGCTTCTGAATTGATTAGAAAAATAGGAAGATTCTGACGCGAGTAGGGTGACAATTTCAAGTAAAAGAAGCAGTGTTCACAAGGCTATAGGAGCTCCCCATTTTGGCTAGAGCAGAGACCTCTTATATAAAAGAATATGTTAAGAAAAGGGAGTGGTCCAGATCATAAATGGTTTTATAGATCAGATAAAAGAGCACTTGGCCTAAAAGTTAATGATATTGAGGAACCTTGATTTAAAAAATCCAGACTGTGATCTAACTTGTTTTTTCTGTGTGTGTGTGGGCACATGTGTGTGTGTGTGTATGTGTGTGTGTGTGTTAGTCGCTCATTCGTGTCTGATTCTCCATGATTCCACAGACTATAATCTGCCAGGCTCCTCTGTCCATGGAATTCTCCAGGCAAAAATACTGGACTGGGTTGCCATTCCTTTTCTCAGGGGCTCTTCCCAACCCAGGGATCAAACCCTGGTCTCCTGCATTGCAGGCAGGTTCTTAACTGTCTGAGCCACCAGGGAAGATTGATCTAATTTGTAAATACTATCTAAATTTAGAAAAGTGGTATTTCATTGCCATTCAATAATTTAAAAAAAAAAATACAGTACCTAATTAGTAAGGCTTCAGTGGATTCTGGCCTGGAGAATTCCATGGGGTCACAAAGAGTTGGACACAACTGAGCAACTTTCACTTTCAGTGTTAGCAGAACTGGGTTTGAATCTTAGCTTTGTTTCTTGACCCCAGAAAAGTTACTTAATATCTGTACCTCATCCTCATTATCTCTAAAATAGGGATACTAATTATACATTACAGTCGTTTAGAATCAGAATTAAGTCAAACAAAGCACAATACTTGGCACCACTCAACCTTTCTATGTGATATATACCTATTGACACCAACACTCATTCACACAAAAATATTACCTGTAATTTGTTAGCTATCTTGCCAGCCATGCCAAGCAAGAAACTTAAAATTTACCTTATCACAAGGTATTTATTTCTAATTACTGATCAAAGGATGATGATTAGAACTAGAAAACAATCTGCAGTAACAGCATTAATGAGAAATATAAACATAAGAAACTGAAATGCTTTTTGTGGGACAGAGAGCTTAAAATAAATGAATAAGTTACTAATAAATAAATTAAACAATCCCTTCCATTGACCAAAATCCTTTCTAAGGTTACCCAGATAGTCTCTCTCTTATTTGTCAATGAATATGGAGATCCAACCAGTCCATTCTGAAGGAGATCAGCCCTGGGATTTCTTTGGAAGAAATGATGCTAAAGCTGAAAGTCCAGTACTTTGGCGACCTCATGCAAAGAGTTGACTCATTGGAAAAGACTCTGATGCTGGGAGGGATTGAGGGCAGGAGGAGAGGGGACGACAGAGGATGAGATGGCTGGATGGCATCACTGACTCGATGGACGTGAGTCTGAGTGAACTCCGGGAGTTGGTGATGGACAGGGAGGCCTGGCGTGTTGCGCTTCATGGGGTCGCAAAGAGTCGGACGCGACTGAACTGAACTGATATAGGAATTACGGCACTGAAAGAGGTCTAAAAATGTTACTGAACCCATTTCTCTCCTCCAGCTGGGACCATGCTAACAGAAGCAGCTTCAAGGAATTCCTTTACCATTGATTTTTAAAACCCTCAAAGAAATTGATTCTTGTTTTCCATCATAACCTTTTCCAAGGTTCAATGGCTTGCTTTGTCAGAAAGTCCTTTCTCACTACCAAATTAAATCCCTCTTATCTATCCTATCATGTTTTGATTTCAGTTTCATTAGAGTGTGTCAGGTACTGAAATTTAAAATAAAATCAATTTCATAAACATTCAGTAAAATTCAGTAATATTCCTTGGCCTGAATTGTTTTCTGATAAGATCTCATGTCATCTCTCTTAAAGACGAATGATTTGTTTACTCAAAGCTTGAATAAAAATGTAAAGACTGCATTTTCCAAAGATGTCCAAAACACAATCTCCCATTTCAGATGTAGCTCTAGAATCATGCCTCTCATTCATCAAGAGGTTACATTTAATACCCTTTCCTTAAAGTCTGTAGCTTGTTTGTAACCAACAGATTGCAACAAGTGACGCAATGTTACTTCCAAGGAAAGGCTGGAAAAAGCAATTCAACTTCAACTTCATGGGCATGGGACCCTGAGCCAGCATATAAATAACTTAATTATCCTCAGGTGGCCATGCTATGAGGAAGCCCAAACTAGCCTGTGTGGCTTAACCACACGGAGAAGCCCTCACACTACACAGAGACACTGAGATGCCCAATCAGCTTCCCGCTGCTCCAACCTTCTGCTATTCTAGCTCTAGTTACTATGTGGCTGCAACTGTGGGTCAAAGTCCTAATCCACAGAAATCATGAGAAATGGCAACCCACTCCAGTATTCTTGCCTGGAAAATTCCATGGACTGAGGAGCCTGGTGGGCTACAGTCCATGGGGTTGCAAAAAGTTGGACATGACTGAGCAAATTCACTTCACTTCACTTCACTGTTATTTTAAATCACTGTGATTTGGGATGACTTGTTATATAGTAATAGTGCCCAGAACATCCCCTTTACTAGAATACTATAGAGATGTAGGTCTAAAATATTAGATCTAGTAACTGTAAAGAAAGATAAAATCAATGAGCTAAATAAAACCAATCAAATACAAAATCAATTTGTATTTTGAAACCAAAATTTAAAAAGGGGCATTACCACATTTTAAAATGTACTTTATTGTAAAGCATCTGAAGGTGCTGTGCAATCTGTAATGCACTACACAAACATTAAATGATCTGGCTAAATGATAGAATGGATTCTACAATACAAATGCAAAAGCTTGGAATAAGAATTTTTGTCATCCTTCAAGATTTGAAGCAAATAGTACCTTCTTTGGATGTCATCTCTGGTACTCTCAGAAAAGGTTAATTATTCTTTTTTCTGTGCCTACAGGGTATCTTGCACTTCTACCACTCCAGTTATAAAATCTAATCTTTTTGTTTATTTTTGCGTATCTATCTCTCTAACTAGTTTGTAACTTTCTTGAAGATTGGTCTGTATATTATTTATCTTTGTATTTCTAACACGGTGATAAATCCTAACACAATACCTTGTCACACACTTAGCACTAATACATGTGTGGTGAATAAACAAATGAATGAGTATTAGAAGGAATATTCTGGCACATATAGTATGGGTATGGCCTTCCACCAAAGATGTTTAAAACATAGGTGAATAATTGATTTCAACTTTCAAAAGACACATCAGCCTCTAAAACACAATGGGAGAGATATCTGCCTTCCCATTTTTAATCTCCACACTGAACAGTTCCATTTCTATGAACTATTTCAGGGAAGAATTTTCAGGTCATTCAGTTGTTTTTATGTCCTTCCATCTGAAAAGTTTCTGCAGCTCTGAAGCCCTCACGTTCCTTATTGATTATTCTAAGCTTTCATACCTACCTACTTTTTTGTACTAGTGATATTTTTTTTTTCAGTTTCAAAATAATGGTCATTCATTAACTTGGAATATTAGAAAATTATTGTACATAAAAAGAAAGGAGAAAATATCAAAGCTTAATGTTCTTATGTTTTTTCCTTATGTGGATATTTTAACATGATTGGGAACAAACAATAATCAAGCTGTGTTTTCAACACTATAAAATGTACTGATATCCCATGTCTGCTATGGAATTTCTTTATAAATGAGTCAAATTATCTTCCATGACCATTTTTCAAAGGGAGAATATTGTTAGTCACTACCAATTTTTCTCTTATTTGAATAGCAATCACATTCAATATTTTTATTTTAGTTTTACTTGGATAATATTGTATTATCTCCTCTTTTTATTCTTGCTTCACAGTAATTCACTTGAAGTATTTTGTTTCTGTTGGTACTGGACAGTATCCCAAATTTAGTGTCATCTCCAAATTCTCTTGTTAATCTGGTGGATTCATCTTCCAGAATATGAATTAAGATGTCTAAATATTAAAGCATGGTATTAGTTTCTTTATTACCTGATGGTTCCACCTATCATAGTTAGTCTTATATTTTTCTTAATTTTTATTTGTATGAAATTATTACTGGGAATTTTGCATGAATCTAATTTAGTGAAGCAAAAAGAAAACCTTTCATTATGCATTTATGCTTAATGGATAGAATGCCTGTGCCTGTACTTTTTAAAATTTAGATGTGGAAGGGTTTTAAAACATTAAATAATTTAGTGATATAGGCCTAGTCCTTCTTGATAGAGACTAACAGTTAAAACAACTGTAATAATAGTACCTTCTCGACTTCCCTGGTGGCTCAGTAGTAAAGAATCCACCAACCAAAGCATAAGACATGGGTTCAATCCCTGTTCTGGGAAGATCCCATATGCTGCAGAGCAACAAAGCCTGTGAGGCACAACTGCTGAGCCTGTGCTCTGAAGCCTACAAGCCACAACCTTTGAGTCCTCATGCCATGTCTACTGAAGTCTGTGCATTCTAGAGCTGGTGCTCTGAAACAAGAGAAGCTAATGCAATGAGGCCATACAGTACAACTGGAGAGCAACCTCTACTTGTCGCAGCTAGAGAAAAGCCCATGCAGCAACAAACACCCAGCACAGCCAAAAATAAAGAAATAAAATCATTAAAAAATCTCCCACTATTAAAAAAGAATCATAGCTTCTGCTTACTGCAAAATTAGAAGCTGTTAAGCATTTTTCCTAAGCACTTTTCATACTGATAATTGGAGCTTAAATAGCTTACCATGTACAAGGGCCACTCTGGTATTTAACATGTATGCTCAAACTACCACACAATTGCACTCATCTCAAACACTAGTAAAGTAATGCTCAAAATTCTCTAAGCCAGGCTTCAGCAATACGTGAACCATGAACTTCCAGATGTTCAAGCAGGTTTTAGAAAAGGCAGAGGAACCAGAGATCAAATTGCCAACATCCGCTGGATCAACGAAAAAGCAAGAGAGTTCCAGAAAAACATCTATTTCTGCTTTCTTGACTATGCCAAAGCCTTTGACTGTGGGGTTCACAATAAACTGTGGAAAATTCTGAAAGAGATGGGAATACCAGACCACCTGACTTGCCTCTTGAGAAACCTATATGCAGGTCAGGAAGCAACAGTTAGAACTGGACATGGAAAAACAGACTGGTTCCAAATAGGAAAAGCAGTACATCAAGGCTGTATATTGTCACCCTGCTTATTTAGCTTATATGCAGAGTACATCAAGAGAAACGCTGGACTAGAAGACTCAAGCTGGAATCAAGATTACCAGGAGAAATATCAATAATCAGATATGCAGATGACAGAACCCTTATGGCAGAAAGTGAAGAGGAACTAAAAAGCTTCTTGATGAAACTCAGGAGAGTGAAAAAGTTGGCTTAAAGCTCAACATTCAGAAAACTAAGATCATGGCATCTGGTCCAATCACTTCATGGGAAATAGATGGGGAAACAGTAGAAACAGTGTCAGACTTTATTTTTTTGAGCTCCAAAATCACGGCACATGGTGACTGCAGCCATGAAATTAAAAGACGCTTACTCCTTGGAAGGAAAGTTATGACCAACCTAGATAGCATATTCAAAAGCAGAGACATTACTTTGCGAACAAAGATCCGTCTAGTCAAGGCTCTGGTTTTTCCAGTAGTCAGGTATGGATGCGAGAGTTGGACTCTGAAAAGAGCTGAGCTCCGAAGAATTGATGCATTTTAACTGTGGTGTTGGAGAAGACTCTTGAGAGTCCCTTGGACTGCAAGGAGATCCAACCAGTCCATTCTGAAGGAGATCAGCCCTGGGTGTTCTTTGGAAGGAATGATGGTAAAGCTGAAACTCCAGTACTTTGGCCACCTCATGTGAAGAGTTGACTCATTGGAAAAGACTCTGATGCTGGGAGGGATTGGGGGAAGGAGGAGAAGGGGCCGCCAGAGGATGAGATGGCTGGATGGCATCACCAACTCGATGGACGTGAGTTTGAGTGAACTCCAGGAGTTGGTGATGGACAGAGAGGCCTGGCATGCTTAAATTCATGGGGTTGCAAAGAGTCGGACACGACTGAGTGACTGAACTGAATTGAACATATTTAATGTTTCACAGTTTATTGTGATCCACACAGTCAAAGGCTTTGGCATAGTCAATAAAGCAGAAATAGATGTTTTTCTGGAACTCTCTTACTTTTTCAATGATCTGGTGGATGTTGGCGATTTGATCTCTGGTTCCTCTGCCTTTTCTAAAACCAGCTTGAACATCTGGAAGTTCATGGCTTCCTCATTTGAAAAGACCCTGATGCCATGAAAGATTGAGGGCAGGAAGAGAAGGAGACGACAGAGGATGAGATGGTTGGATGGCATCACCGACTCAATGGACATGGGTTTGGGTGGACTCCGGGAGTTGGTGATGGACAGGGAAGCCTGGCGTGCTGCAGAGCATGGGGTAGCAAAGAGTCTGACACGACTGAGTGATTGAACTGAACTGAACATATTTAATCATCACTTCTACTCAGGATTAAGATAATTATATTGTCCACACTTTACCCAGGGAAGAAAGAGGCACAAAGTCAACTGACTCGTTTGCAGTTGAGCCAAGATTTAAACCCAGACTCTCAGATTCCAGAGCTTTATCCTTATGCTTTCCCCAACCCTCCCCCCACCCCAGGCATGCTGCATAACAGCCTGATTAGTTTGTTATTTCAGTCTCCTTTTGCATGTAAATACAAAGAGGTTCAAGTAGAGTACAGGCCACTCCAAAATCCCCCTGACTGCTCAGTTCTGGAGCTCAGATTTGAACCTCTCCCCATTTGATAGAAATGCCTGTGCAATACCCAGAATGCTAGTGAAAAGACCCAGTGATGAAAGGTGAGAGGAGAGGACTAACTGCGTTTCCCGATGAGGCCAGTCTTCTGTTCCCAATTCTCCACTCTTGCTGTTCTGTCCCACAACTATTGGAAACTTGACACATCCTCTACATATCACAATTGTAAAGGCATAGGTTTCTCATTAATTAAAATATAGCAGATCTTGATATAAAGAAACTATCTTTCCAAAAGATTTGGTAATGTGCCTCATTCAGTATTTTGTATACTTGGATTAATGAATCAATGCTCAGAATTGGTAATCATAATCAGAACAAAGGTGATAAGAACAAGATGTCCATTTAATTGATGATATCTCATACTATCTATCTTAGTTTCAATATTAATGACCACTTTCTAACTTCCTCAGTTTAAGAAGTTACTAACAGCATTACCCTGATACCCTTAAAGCTGATGTTCTAGGCTTCTTTTTTTAAATATTGTTTTACTCTCCTATCCTACTTTATTAGTCTGTAGTGCTATAGTTTAACATGGTTTTCAATGCACATCTTCTACAGTGACCTGTTGAACAGAAAGAAAATACTGGATGCTTTCTTTCCAAAAGTAATTCCCTATAGCTCCTAAGTTCACATCTATTAAATCGGCAATTCCTCCACATACCATCTGGGCTCAGCTAGCCTGTAGAAACCAACTGTCATCCCAAAACTGTCACATAGCAATCAAATCTGTCGAAACAACTTTGAAGACTATGAGTTTCTCTCTGTCATAGTTAAATGATCCCTTTTACCCACTGCTAAAAATATTATATACCTCCTGACTTTATTTAATTGTTCTCAAAGAGCAATTTTGTAGACTGTCATTGTCACTTAAAGTTTTTGAAGAGCCATCTCTCAAGCAGAAACTGAAATGATGAAGCCAAAAGATTAGCATACAACCTCAAAGAGGAGTGTTTCTAATGAGGTCAAGTCACATAGTGCTATTGGCTTCATATCCAGCTGTGAGAATCAAACTCAGAAGCTCCCTCCCCAAGCTCCACCCTGTCTGAGAATCTTCTTCCAGGACAGAATATCAATTTCTCAGCAGCTCAGTTACAGGAGCATATAGACCCTGAGGTTAATTTCTGCCTGGATCACGCTCTATGGCTTTACTCAGTCTAAAATTTGGTGCCAAAGAATGTTTAATGAGTTCCAAAGAGGCAATCACTAGCACAGAAGTGAATTTAAATTTCACACTAATGCCAGCTAGTGCTTCATGGGCAGAACTGCAGCCAACCAACCTACATTTTATGGCTGTCTTTTCCTCATTTGCATTTGGATTTTCTTGTATGCCACAAGCACCTCAATTTGTTTTAAAAGCATGTTGTTCCAAAGTACAGGTTTTAATATTCTATATAGATATTTGATTTTTATTTAGTAGAAGGATTTCCTGATTTTATATAATGTGCATTAATTCTCTGCCCCTCCTGGACCCACCTCCAATTTTCTTCACTTCCACTAAGAAATAAAAGAGAAAATGCAATTAGATAAACTGTAATCTGGCAGGAGACAATGAATTTTTCCTGATTACAATAAAAACAAAATAAGACCCATATATTCTTGTGCTTTATTTTGCCATTGTTGGCCATTATGGTTTAAAGACCACTAATCAATTTCTTAGGCATTCCAAATGTCAAGAAGGGAGTCCAAATGATAGATTAGAGGAAATATACCAAGTGCACATAAGCCTCACAGGCAGCCATGCCAGCACCAGGCTGATGATAATGTTCACTGTGCTCAAATTGAACAGTTTTCTTAAAATGTTTTCCTAAAACAGCTTGTACATGGCTTGTACCACCTGCAAAATGATAAGAAAGCAAAAAAAAAAAAAAAAGCTACCTTTTTAATCCTGACCTGGTACTACTGACTTCTCTTTAAAAGGATTCAGTAATAAGAATTCATATAGTGATTCCCTAAGGCATGGGCAAAATCTGAAAATGTCATCATTTACTATGATATATTGAGTTCAGATCTAAAATGGTAGAATAAGGAGTCATATAGAAAATTAATGTGTTTTGAATCATTTATTCATGTTTATTCTTACACCTAATAAATACATACTGAATATCATTCTATGCCCGACATTATAGCAATCAGTTGAGGTGACGAAATTCCGTAGACACTGAGTACATTAACAAGGCAATAGTAGGGACAGAGAACTATATCAGAGGAAAAAAATCTCAAATAAAGAACAGTCAGGGATATCTAGTTTTGTACCCTAATACTGGTCCTCAAGGAGTCTGCAATCCTAGGTACCGCTCTACCTGACAAAGTATCTTCCCATCATACCAACTTTGATCCCACCAGTAGGTCTGGTCTCCTCTAAGCATAGCTACATCTGTGCTGGCTGAATTAGGCTGAGCACAGAGCTGAAGGAAGCAAGTATGAATATGTGTCACTGGAAGTTAGCACAGGGCCTGATTCCCTGCCAAAGGCTTTCAACAACATGGGAACAGGTGGGAAGGGACTAGTCTCCTGTTGTAAGCCAAGACGATAAGTTTTTACATAAAAAGTTTGGGAAGTACATTTTACTGCATACCACCATATGGCTACTCAACTGGCACACTTGAGAATTTCATGGTGCTATATGTGCTCAATATCAATCATTTCTCTGAGACACATTCACTTAAGACTTCGAGCATAATTCCATCAGAGTTATAATTCCTTTAAACATCAGCTTTTAACTAGCTTAATGAAATAGGATTTACTAGTTGTTTTCCATGAGCGAGCCCCGGTTTCGATTACTTTGAGAATACTTTTGCCTCAAGGGTTTAGGAAGATTTCCCTCCTCCTCCTCCTCTGCTGACTCCTCTGTCTTCTCCTTTTGCTCCACCTCCTACTTTGGAAGAAGAAGGAGAATAAGATGAAAGGAGGAGGAGGAGGGGCTGGGATGGGGGAGAGAGAGGGGGGAGTGAAGGGAAGAGGGAATATTCCCCTAAAAACAAGTATGAAAATCATCCCTCCTTAAGGCCATAGTGAGGGGTGAGGGATGCTGACTTTTAAAATAGGGAATTTTAATACAAAATAAAAGGGAGAAAAAAATTTTTTTAATTAACTGACAGCAGATGTAAGGCAAATGACTAAGAGACAGCTTTGAAATCAATATAATCCAGTGATAGAAGCTTTGTCTGGATTTTCAGAATTAAAAAAAAAGAAAGAAAGAAAATACCCTCCTCAGCATGCTCTCAGTACCATAATCTTTACAGTCCTGTCTTAGCGTTCCTCCCAATTGTATTTAACACAAAGTAACCGATTAATGCCAAGACACTGTATGGAAGAGAAAAGCACTCAAATGATAGTAAATCCAAAAATATGTTGGTTGATATTGACCCCATGTTCTTTGTGTCTTTAATTATATTTTTCTTAATTCTATTATGAACTATTCCAGGTTACTTGACAGGGAATTCGTTCGTGAGTAAACTAATTTGGCAAAACACAAATGCTTTGAAAGGAGGAAATTACTGTGAAGTGAAAATGCCAATGATAGAACTTATTCTAGGCTCTGAATATGAAATCAAATATATCAAATACATTTTTTTCTTATTGGATATTTCCAGTCCATTGAGTTTAAGACATAATTCTATTTCCCCACAAATAATCAAGCTCAAAATCAAAATTCCTTTTCACTAGGGTTTTGCATAATTCAAAATATAGTGTTTTTATACTTGGGTAGAAAGTGATGTAGTAAGGAAATGCATGTGGCTATTTATTCAGCCCATATCTGTCAGGCATTTATGAGGCACACAGAAGTAGGTACTACTGAGTTTGTACAGATGAATTAGTGATGAAACCTGTTTCTAAGGAACAGCTGTAGAAGAGATAAGACCCATACATAAAAAAATACAAGCAATAACATATTTTTAATGATATAAAAGTGGTTTCTGATTAAATGCTACCAATGATCCTAGAACAAGTGGTTATCTCCACCTGAGCTCAGGAGAACTGGGGATTTTCAGAAGAATTGGCATTTAAGGAAGGCCTTGGTAGACTAAAATTAGAAATGGATTTCAGGGAAGGTAAATCTAAGTGAAGGAAAAAGATAACCTAGCTGTGGGGACTGGGGACTATTCTAAAAACTGATGTTATTACAGAGGACACAATAGGCACAAATTGTTATTCTCAAGGAGTTTATATTCTAGGATAGAAACAGAAAACAAATATGATGAGTAGGTAAATTATATAGTGCATTGGAAGGTGATAAGTGCAATGCCGAAAAATAAGGCTGAGTAAGGAGGCTGGGGAATGTGGTTCCTGTTTTAAATGAGATAATCAGGGTAAGCCACAGCACTGACATTTAAACAAGGTGATGAGAAAGCAAGCCCAAAGATCACATTAGAAGAGCTGAAGCAGAAGGGGAGCGTTGGTTGATGAAGTTGGCAGAAGCAGGATAGACTACAGAGGACCTCAAATGCCAGCTAGGGAATTTGGATTTCATTTTATAGACACTGGGGAGATGTTAACAATTTTGAAGATTAAAAAAGATCTGGGCTGTGCTTTATGTTGATGACTATAGCAGATATTTTAAATGGAAAAGAGAGGAAGAGGAATGGGACACTTCCTACTACCTCTTCCAAATAAAGATGTAAAGGAGTTTTATTAATAACCCAGGAAACTGTGGTTTATATAAACTATTTCCTTATATATATATATATATAAAACTTTTACATGCCAAATACTGTCCTAGTCTCATAAGATAACTAATGAACACGACAAGCAGATATCCCTGCCTTTGTGAACCCTACTTTCTGGAAGAAAGAATCAGACAATACATATAAACATAACAGAGTAAATGTGTGTTTGTGTGTATAGTAAATACATTCTAAATATGTAGTATAGTAGAATGGAATGTGTCCTTTGGAAAAAATATACAGCAGGCTAAGAGGACTGTGAGAGTACTGGGGATGAGGGTTTGACCCTGCAGGGCAGGGGTAGTATTAAATTTTGGCCCTTACCAAAGGCAATATTCAGGTTTCCCAGGTGGCACAGAGGTAAAGAATCTGCCTGCCAGTTCAGGAGATGCAAGAGACAAGAGTTCAATCCCTCGATCGGGAAGATCCCCTGGAGTAGGAAATTGCAACCCTCTCCAGTATTCTTGCCAGGAAAATTCCATGGACAGAGGAGCCTAGTGGGCTATACAGTTCAAGGGGTCTCTAAAGAGTCAGCCATGAGCAACTGAGCACACACAGTGCACACACAAAGGCAAAATTCACACTTTCAAAGAGAAGTTATACAAATCTTAGCACTGACATATGACACATATTTTAAAAAATAGTAAATCCTTTGACTTTAACCATGCATCAGTATAATCCAATGGCCAGTGACACAGAAGTATTTCTAAATCTCATGCCTTGTCTATTTGAATAATGATGCATGTTACTCACAAATTATACTAGGAAAGATTCTAAAAGTAAATAATGTTAAAAGATTTGTCTCTCTAGACAGAACTCAGACAAATCTATCCCAATGGAGAAACACATTGGACTTTAAATTATAGAGTTAAAAATGTACTTGATACATAACAGTGAAGAATAAGGTTTCTCAACTGACAAAGAATTAATCTCAAAATATACAAGCAACTCCTGCAGCTCAATTCCAGAAAAATAAATGACCCAATCAAATAATGGGCCAAAGAACTAAACAGACATTTCTCCAAAGAAGACATACAGATGGCTAACACATGAAAAGATGCTCAACATCACTCATTATCAGAGAAATGCAAATCAAAAACCACAATGAGGTACCATCTCATGCCAGTCAGAATGGCTGCTATCCAAAAGTCTACAAGCAATAAATGCTGGAGAGGGTGTGGAGAAAAGGGAACCCTCTTATACTGTTGGTGGGAATGCAAACTAGCACAGCCACTATGGAGAACAGTGTGGAGATCCCTTAAAAAACTGGAAATAGAATGGCCATATGATCCAGCAATCCCACTGCTGGGCATATATACCGAGGAAACCTTTCAATTCTTTCAGAATTGAAAAAGACATGTGTACCCCAATGTTCATCGCAGCACAGTTTATAATAGCCAGGACATGGAAGCAACCTAGATGTCCATCAGCAGATGAATGGATAAGAAAGCTATGGTACATATACACAATGGAGTATTACTCAGCCATTAAAAAGAATACATTTGAATCAATTCTAATGAGGTGGATGAAACTGGAGCCTATTATACACAGTGAACTAAGTCAGAAAGAAAAACACCAATACAAAAGACACAGATGTATAGAACAGTCTTTTGGATTCTGTGGGAGAAGGCGAGGGTGGGATGATTTGACAGAAATGCATTGAAACATGTATATTATCATATGTGAAACAGATAGCCAGTCCAGGTTTAATGCATGAGACAGGGTGCTCAGGGGTGGTGCACTGGGATAACCCTGAGGGATGGGATGGGGAGGGAGGTGGCAGGGGGGTTCAAGATGGGGAACACATGTACACCCATGGCTGATTCATGTCACTGTGTGGAAAAAACCACTATAATATTGTTAAGTAATTAGCCTCAAAAAAAAAAAAAAAAAAAGACAATAAAAAAAAGAATAAGGCTTTGGAAAATTTTTAAGAAAATTAATGTCCACATCAAGTTTATTTCAAGGTATTGTTGTTTCATTGACATATTATCTCCTCAAAAGCACAGACTACAAATCTTGTCCATGCTACTTTCTAGTAACGTATTTACGGATCGATCAATACAGTTATTATAATGATCTCGATGCATGATAATTTTATATTATTTCTAAAATTAGATCTTGAAATGGACAACCTCTTGGACTTGTATGGTTGGACAAGTCTTTTGATTACCATCGAACATAAGAATGTGAAAATTCAGCAAATCTCTTAGGAATAATCTATATGGCCCTCCCAAATTTCAGGATTTAGATTAGTTTATTAGCTTAGTAACTCAATGCCTACTCACTTCAGTGCAGTATGATGGGCACTACTAAGTTGTAATATCACAAAAGAGTGTTCAATGTAGTAACAGGTTACTGACACAAAGTGATATTTTCCAACAACAACAAAAAATTCTACTTTCAATAAAGGAGAAGTAATTCATATCAGGACAGCTTGGTGGAGATTACAACTATAAACTCTGGACAAACTACAACAAACGACTTTGTGAAGGCACTGGGAAGAAACCAAAAGTAGTTAGAAAATAAAAAAAGAGAATAATACTAGATGATTTTCTGAAGATTTTTACTGTGTTTTGCCTCAGGGCAGACACACACAGCATTGGCCAGAAGTTGGCCATTTCTCTTGTGTTATGGCTATAAAAATCAGAGGTCAGATTTAGGGGTTACTACGGACACTGGGAAGTAAAGGGGAAAATTCTGAGTCATTTCCCTTCAACCAAGGATGACCAGGTGAACAAAGCGGGGGCTCAGAAATAAGAACACACCTCAAGGGAAACCATGGGGAATCTTATATATTCTAGAATTTGGGCTTATTTTATGTTCTCTTGCGAACAGTTCAAGAAAGCAGATTTTTGCTCAAGATTCTTAGAAAGTGTTAGAAAGTAGAGGGAATTCTTTGTATTTCTTATCTAGAGACTGTTAAAAAAGTGTCAATCAATTATATTTGCCACAGAGGGCAAGTTTACTCTTTTTTGTGGACTGGATAATTTTTCTGTTTGGTCTATTTTTAGACATGACTATAGTGTGATCTTATTTTTGTCTTGACACATCATAGTAACAGAATTCCCTGCTTGGTGTTTGCATTCTGAGTTTTGTTTTATTGAATGTTCTATAGTAGAATACTCCAGCCTATTGTTAGTACTTGGCTAATTCCTAGCAACACAAAGTCCTACCTACTAGTTTCAAGCTAGATCCCACCTGTCAAGGTCTCTTTTTATCTTTCTCATCTGGAAAGAGTCACAGAAGGACAGAGTCACAGAAGGAAGCTTCAAACTTTGCCCAAATATCTGGCTAATTTCTGAACTATCTATGTCTGGGTGGAGTCCAAGAAGCCTGATCAAAGCTGAAAAGACCAAACAGAAATGTCAGCTGTCATCCACTGTAGATAAGAGTTTGAACATATCTGTTTTTGAACATGTATCACACTTTGGAATTTCAGCAGGATTAACCACCTGTTAAAAACAAAAATAAACACTTTTCAGAAAAGCATAACAAGGCACTTTTCAGAAAGTAGAGCAATATGCAGGCTAGAACAGATAAATAAGGGAAAAAAAAGTTATCTGTACTCAATAATAAAGGAAATCAATGAGAGTCACCACAAGATAGCACATGCGATGGAACTGACTGACAATTATTTTAAAGTAGATATTATAATTATGTTCAAAGGCAGAAGTAAAAACAATAATAATAAGTAAACAGATAATAAATCTCAGCAGAGTGGAAACAAAAAAATAAATTCTAGAAGTGAAAAATTCCATATCTGAAAAAATTCACTGGCTGCATTTTATAGCAGATTAGAGATAACAGACAAAAAAATAGTAAACTTAAAGTGAGATTGGCAGAAAGTATTCAATTTGAAGTCACAAGACAAAAATATTAAATAAACTGAGCTTCTATGACCTATGGGATAATATTAAAAGATATGACATATGTATCATTAGGTTCATAGGAGGAGAAGAAAGAATGGGACAGAAAATAATATTTGAAAATAATAAAATAATGGCCTAAAGTTTCTCAAATTTGATAAGAGATACTAATTTATACATTCAAGTAGCTCAGAAAACTGCAAAAAACACTTAACAAAAAATTCAAATCTATCAGTGCTCCCCTGGTGGCTCAGTGGGAAAGAATCCTGCCAGTGTAGGAGACACAGGTTGAATCCCTGATCTGGGAAGGTCCCACATGCCAAGAAGCTGCTAAGCCTGTGCACCACGACTACTGAGCCTGTGCTCGACAGCCCGCACTCCACAAGAGAAGCCGTGGCATTGAGAAGCCCGCATCAACAACTAGAGAGTTGCCCCCGCTCTCTGCAACTAGAGAAAAACCCACACAGCAATAAAGACACGGAACAGCCAAAAATATATAAAATCTTTTTTTTTTTATTCAAATTACTCAAACTTCTGAAATCCTATGAGAAAATCTTGAAAGAAGCCAAAGAAAAATGACACATTATACATAAGAGAATGATGTTAAAAATGATAGTTAACTTCTCATCAGAAAAAAAAAAGGGAGGCTAAGAATGAAAGGTTGTGGAAAGAAAAACAAGTACCTGTCCAGTGAGAATTTTCTACCTAGGAAAAATATTCCTCAAGATTCAAGGTGAAATACAAACATTCCTAAACATACAAAAATGAAAGGAAACCATCACCCATAGTGTCTAAACCTATGCCACAAGAAGCAGTAAAGGAAGCTCATCAGTCAAAGAGAGCTGATATTTGGCAGAAACTTAAATATTTAGGAAGAAATGAAGAGCACACAGAATGGCAAATAGGCAGGTAAATATGAAAAGAAAACTGAAAATTAATAATCAAGTAGTTATTGATAGTAAACCCAAAGAAAACAAATTATATTTCAAATGTCCACTGTGAACTACATGGACCTGCTGATCATTTCTATGTTAAATTAAAATGATTTAGAGTAGTACACCTCACACTCTTCAGGATTTGTCGAAGCTCTAAAATGGTGTGACATTTAGCAGTGAGCATTAGCTTTAAGGGCATCACTTGTTGGTATTACCATATTAGATATTCTTGACACAAAACAGAGAGCACACTTGGGCAATCATTATAAAAAGCATCTCTTTTGTGAAATTAATCGGAAAATTAGATCTAATGTTTAAATATAAATTCTAAGTCGGTCAATAAACGGATTAAAACAGCTTTAAAACTAACCACCTCTGTTGCCTGTGTCAGCTTCCATCACTACATTCATCTTCCTTTTTGGAAAACAAATTTAAACAAACCACAAAATGAAGGTAAATACCCTGATATTTCACATAAGCTCACCTGAAGTGACAACATCCATTCAGTTATACCGGAGTTACCAACTTACTTTCTGTAACGCCCCTCATTGCTCTAACATGCTTTTTTTTTGCACCTTGATTGATGCTCTCTTTTATGAAAAAAAAAAAATATGCTTTTGGAGAAGGCAATGGCAACCCACTCCAGTACTCTTGCCTGGAAAATCCCATGGACAGAGGAGTCTGGTAGGCTGTAGTCCATGGGGTCACGAAGAGTTGGACACTTACTGAGCGACTTCACTTTCACTTTTCACTTTCATGCATTGGAGAAGGAAATGGCAACCCACTCCAGTGTTCTTGCCTGAAGAATCCCACATGTGCTGAAATTCAACCTTTGGAGACCAAGGTAATATCATTTATAATGCATTAAAAATCCTCTTATTTAAGTTAGCAGAGCATTTGAAGACTGAAGGTTAAATATACACTTTTCTAAGAGGATATGATTCTATCAGAGAGAGGAGACACTAAATGATGTTGAGCTCAAGAATAACTTTCTATAATTGTGTTGGGAGAAGCACACTAAACAAGTTAAGAGTCATAGATTCTAGTTCCGTCCTTGGTACTGATTAAACACATATGGTACTGATTATGTACAAAACCTTAATCTATTCCAATGCTAAAATATATTATTCCCAGGTAACTACCATGGCAGCTTTGGAAAATTATTTGGTGTCATGTGGTTTTGGTAAAAACATATATTAGGGCATTTTAACTGTTCCTTTATATAAAAGAATAGGTTCACATATACTATATTTCTAATGGAAAAGTTTAATCTATGAAAATGTTTGTTTGATCTCACTTTTAAGCATGTTTCAGAGTCTACAGGCTATGGTTATGTACATTTCATTGAAGATACAAAAAGTACCCAGGATATGTGAAAACAAAAATCACAATTTTAGGGCATCCGCATATCTTCATAACAAAAGACTTGTGTTTCTACACGTCTTTGAAGGTCTGATCCACAAATAGTATAAAGAAATTAATCTGCTGATTTGATAAAATAATTTCAGGTATCAGTTGATGATACATTTTGTGGAACTTTTAATACCTGGTTCTGCAATGAATATAAGTACCATATACAAAGGTCTATGCTGCTGCTGTTGCTGCTAAGTCGCTTCAGTCATGTCCAACTGTGCGACCCCATAGACAGCAGCCCATCAGGCTCCCCTGTCCCTGGGATTCTCCAGGCAAGAACACAAGGTCTATAGTTTGATGTAAAATTTGAAGTGTTTATTATTTGATGGCCAATCTTTCTTTGGTCATTCAAATGTATATATTCCCTTCTAGGACTACGTTTCAGCTTAGCAAACAAGTTTGACATTAGCAAAAATCCAGGAACTACATATTGTTAAAATAGTGTTGCTTCCATTTATAACCAAAATCTTGCACTGTGAATATCACGAGATCCTGGCTGGTTCCACTATACAGTCACAATTCTACATGGATGACAAATCAAGATATCTGACTAAGCAGCCTATATTAAAATTTTAACTCAATTCCAATTGATCTGCTTGCAGAGAGACAGGTCACTGTTACAAAAATAAAGGGCTACATTTCTCATAATATTCTTTTTGTTTATTATCATAAGCACCATGATGTTCCATGTCACAGTCTTAAAAGTCTTAGAAATAACTGTGATCTAACTGAACATGCCCCAGGGTTCTATTGGAAGAATATGGACCCATGAGCCTGTGGTTATTTACACTTAGCTTCAGGCATGAGAACAATACTTCTCCAAAAAAAATCTGTCAGTTGGATGTGCTTCCTAGTCAAAGGAGAGTATGACAAACAGAGCCCAAATATCCCTGCAGGAAAAGACTGGCAGAAGGATCAAAGCTCCACCAACCAAGTGGGAATACAAGTATGGAGTCCTTTTACATATGCATAAATTATTTCCCACAATAATTACTGTAAAGACTGCAGGGCTTCTATCAATACAAAAGTAAACTCAAGCATCAGTCTGGTAGTATCAATGATATGGATTCATAATTACACACTGTAAACAAGCGCTTATTCTATCATTATCTCATATAATATTTTTGGTTGTTCTCTCCTGAGGCAATTTGAAACATAGCAGCAGCTGCAACATCAGTACTTGTTTTTTGCCAGTTGTTTAGAGAATTGACCAATTAGTGAAAATGGGTAGTAATATATGCATTTGGCAGCCATGTTCACACAAAATGAGGGTAATATTTTTTAAAAAGACACCTTTAATGGAACATCATTGCCCCTGAGAGTATTATGGAAGAATGTGACATCAGATACTTCTAAACAGACAACAGTGGGATTCCTCACATCTCCAATATCAACTCAAAACCCTTCAAGCCTACTGAAATCTTCCATCTTCTGATCCCACTCAGATTTCATAGTCCTCATCCCACTTCATTCTCTACCCAGCTTAAATTCTCTCATTTATCAGCATAGTCCTATTAATGCAACCCACCTTGACTCCCTTGCTCCTCCTGCTTCATCATACACACAACCTTAATTAAATCCAACTTTCTGTCTTCTCCACATCTTACCTGTATTGCACAATGTGTCTGTGGAAAACTGACCATTAATTTCAAGTGCACCTTAATGCAACCCATCTATCACTTTATGTTTCCCTAGACCACTCCTTTCCTATTCTAGACTTTCAGACTTCTCATTTTTTCCTCAAAATCTCTGATACCTCCTCCACCATAATCTTGTTTTTTTCTTCACTGAGAAGTTGCTAAAATCAGAAGAGAACATTCAGAAATTCTCACCAGCAGATCTTCCCACCAACATTCAGAAGCTCTCATCAGCAGATCCCCACCTAAATAGTTCTTTGTCCTTAAGTGCTATTTGTTCCTACTAATACGAATGAATCGTCTGCACTCTTGAAAAGACTAACCTCTCCTCTTATGCTGTGGATCTCATCCCCTACCTAACATCTACTTAAAGACACTGAAATTCTCTCTCTGTACATGTATATATGTGTCAGTTTCCTCCTCTCTATTGAATCATTCTTTTCAATTAGAACAAGCTAAATTTTTTTGTTTAGCTTAAAAAAAATCCAACCCATAGCCCTCTTTTTCCTCTAGCAACTGTCCTGTCTCTTACCTTCTTTTTACAGTGAAGAACAAAACAAACTTAATCACCTGCATTTTCTATCTCCATTTATCTTCTCTTGAACCCTTCATATTACCAAAACCAGTGGACAACAGGAAGTCTTCATTTCCCATAACAAATCAGCAGTATCTGAGACAGCTGATCATGCTCTGAAATGCTTCTCTTGGCTTCAAGGACACAATTCTTTTTTTTCTCCTGTCTTTCTGTGACTTCTTGGTTTCATTTGCTGATTCCCCTTTATCTCCCCAACTATTAAATGTAAACCAGTGCTCAATAAGGAAAATGTTCTTTCATTTCATACTCAGTCCTTGAATGATTCCATTAGACACATGGCCTTAACCTCCACAAATGAGCAGTTAAACCCAATGTACACTTCATCAGGGACCTCATTCCTCAATTCCAGGACTCTACATCCAACTGCCTACTTCACTGATTCTCTTGCATAAGTAATAAGCCCTCAAACCTACATTGCAACCTATATCTTTCTAGGTTGCCTAGTGGTAAAGAACTTGCCTGCCAATGCAGCGGGTTTGATCCCTGGGTCAGAAAATCCCCTGGAGAAGGAAATGGCAACCTACTCCAGTATTCTTGCCTGGGAAATCCTATGAACAGAGCAGCCTGGCAGTCTACGGTCCATTGGGTCACAAAAGAATCAGACACAACTTAGGGACTAAACAACAACTTCCTCATGGGTAGCTCTCTCACTTCTGTCAAGACTTGATTCAGTCATTTTCTTGGTTATATCTTTTATCTTTACTTTAAATTTGATCTTCTAAAATTTATCTATATAAATTATCTTTGTATTTATAGAAATATAAAGCTAAATGGCTTGATTTAGTTTTTAATCATGCATTCATTTCTAGGTAAAGACCTATAGCACTAAAATGACTGTATAAAGTTTATTTAAAATCAAGAAGTTAATGGAGTCACAACGAGATAAACTTCTTCAGGGCATGGTTGGTACATGCATTGTGTCAGATCTTTAAAGTTTGTGTAACCAAAATAAGTTAATAAAGTTAACCAGGGTCCCTTGTTTTTCTCTCCAGTTGTGACTGATAAAATTTAATGTGACAAAAAAAATTTAATGTGACAACGTTCATTTTAATGTGAAAACTTGGATACCATGTTGCGATAATCTCACTAGCTGTAAGAAAGAATGATGTTAACATAAAGCTGTGACCAAATTTGTGCTAATTTAACAAAAAAAAACCCTGCTATTTTCTTTCATATTGCTATGATAAAATAATGTGCAGACTGACAATGGCTAAGTATTTTAATGTATAAGTTTATGTGTGGAATTTTTATCACACATTTTTTCAGATAAGTTTTTAATTTTTTTTTCAAGTTAAGTCCTTCAGAAAATAAAAGATTTCTTTGTGCAACTTCTCTGTGAAAATTTGCTTTTTATAACCTGTACGTTTTTTCATTATATAATATTCTTAAGACAACATTGTTAACTTGTAATGGAGTGTAATAAAGGTATAGAAGCTCCAATATTAACATTTCCACCCAGATTAAAAACAGAATTATCATGTAGTGGCAGTTCTCAGAATTAGAGGCCTGCAAATAGATTTTAATTCTTCTGCTCTCATGCTAAATTCCTTCTCTATCTTCACTAATGAAATGCCTACTTTCCCTAGTAAATTCTGACACTAACACTCCTTGACAATATTATTGGGATGTAACCAACATTCCCTTTATTAAAAGAAGGAATTGATATTGAGAATATGAGTTTCTCTTTTTGCTTTGTATCTCCAGGGGCATTTTATTCCAATGTGTAAGTGTATATGTGAGAGAAACACATGAAGTTCTTTAGCTTGTTTGTTTGAAATCAAGTAGCAGGATGGCAAACCAGGTAGAATTCTCAGTGTCCACTTCCAAAAGACACCTGAGGCAAAAACACCTAGATGGCATTAGAAGAAATTACATTTCTGCTGTCAACAAGCAAATGAGGAAAAGCAAGGCAAGGCAACATCAACCATAGTTTCTATTTATTTGTTGCTTAACATGAGCCAAGTGTGCTATAGGAAATAATTCCTCATGTTTATCTCTAATGTCAAAACAACCTTACCAATAAGTGTTATAATTTCCACTTTACAGAAGATGGAGATTAGGTTAAAAAGTTTAAGGAAGTTGTCCAACTTCATGCAGCAAACATGTGCCAGGGACCAGATTCAATTCTAGTGTCTCCTGCTACACTTCATTGCTTTCCCAATGTACATAATAGCAGTTGCTTTGGGAAAAAGAAGAAGAAAGATATTAGCTTCTCATAAGGTTCATTTCCTCCGCTTTCTAGGACACATACAGATGGGTGACTTGGAGGGAGAGTTGCTTCCATTACAAAGCTTGAGAAAAGAAATGACCTTCCATAGTCACAACCTGTCCCCAAGTTACTAGACCACCTGTAGGCTGGTTCTCAAACATTAATGCAGAATTAAAGCAGTTATGGTCTTGTTCAAATGTGTGCATTCTAATTCTATAGATTGGGGTGAATGAAGTCCAAGATTCTTCCTTCTAACAAACCCCCAGGTGATGCTGAGGTAGCTGCTCTATGGACCACATTCAGAACAGCAAAGCTCTATCATATCAGCAAAGGTATGCTATCTCTTCTTTGCCTCCTCATTGCAATGGTGGTGGTTTAGTTGCTAAGTTGTATCAGTCTCTTGCAACCCCATGGACTGTAGCCCACCAGGCTCCTCTGTCCATGGATTTCACAGGCAAGAATACTAGGATGGGTTGCCATTTATTTGTCCTCATTGCAATAGTAAATGGGTATAAGGGAGTATTGAAGGAGAGTTCTCTACATTATTTTGGACAAACATGATTTGGACAAAAAAGACTAACATGATTCATAGATGTTGTTCAGAGTTAATTTTTCACAAATCAAACTGTTTAGAACAATTTCCTTTAATTCCACCTCTCATTGTTCACATTTGACTATTAATTTTCATAATTTCTTAGAAAAACAATGTAGTAATTTTTAGTATGATTAGCATTTATCTTCAGCTTTAGTAAAACTGACTAAAAAGACACATGATTAAAACAAATGAAGACTTTAAACCAATTAATCTCATAAACACACATTATACTCCTGTGGTATAGACAAGAGAATCAGTTTCTTTAAATCATAACTAAAACATACATTAATCACATGTTACGTCTTCTACTATGCAATGAACATAGGAAGATAATCAAATATCCAACTGTTTTCAGAGAGTTTATTCTGACGAGAGAAACAGAATCGTTAACAGAAAAGTAGAGTGTATGTGCGTGCATGTGTGTGTGATCATGAGGACTGACAAAGTTTTCCCACGAACAGGGGAGAAGACATCAGGAAACGTATTATAAATCTGTCCATAATCAGTGTTTGTTTGTAAAAGAACACTCCTAACAGTGGGGGGCGGAAAAGATCTCAAGGGCATAAAGTAATGTGATATGGTTTGATAAGTTTGGCGCTAACATTTGTTAAGACCAGTTAGAGAAAAAGTCAGGATTCTACAGCAGACCTTAATTCAAGCAAATGCATATATAAAGAATTCTGTAGACTGGAAAGAAAGAAATGAGGAAAATGAACAACTGATAACTTCATCCAAGGCCTACCATTCATCAGTCATAGTTAAATGTGTTCTTTCAGGTTTGGGGGATATGAAATATTAATAGATCTAGTAATAGTTTAATACCATCTCTTTATCACCTAAATCAGATAATGGAGCTAGTTATCACTGTTCTTAAATTCTAATACACCAATAATAAAGGAAAGACATGATTCCCAGAGTAGCAACTATGTATTAGGAAATAGAAGTTACCATACTCAGCATCATATGAAGACTTGTATATACAACAGAAATGAAATATCATACCCTGGGGATCCACACAAAACAGAGCTTCATACACCTACTAGCCAATCCCAGCTTCTTCTCTATGTTTTCTCTTTTGAAATAAAAGAGAAGGGAGAGATTTCATTTTTTTGAACTGTTACTTTAACTTAGGACTACTGAAAGAGTAACACACATGGATATGTGGAAGGGGCAATCTATGATATCTCAAAAGAAGGATTTACATTCTCTCTTTCTTTTACATCACTGAGGGTACCTGAAGGACCACTATACTATACTCTTGACGAAGTCTTACTCATGAAGCATGTTATAGCACTGGCTGAGAAGGGGTCACTGAAAGCACCCCTTTCTTTAAACAGATGTATATCCTGAATCACACTAAAAAAATCAACATCTCTATCTAAACAAGGAAAGCCCAAAAAGTAAACGAGTGCTTTCTCACAGGATTTAGCCATTCCTGGACCTAAACTAAATCCAACCAGTAAAGTGGAAACTGTTTATATCAAAAAATTCATGAGAAAACTAGTTTTAGGTTATTTCAAAATTGTTCTATTTCAAAACTCACATAATTTTAATTCTTTAATTTTTTTGGTGTATGCACCTTGATGTTTTCTGGATTCTTAGCATGTTCATTCTTTTTCAGGATTTTCCACAGAGACCCTTCAAATCAAACAGACTTACACTACTAAAAGCACATTTGAAAATGATTCTTACTCAGTTCTGTGGTTTCAGTTCTGTGGAAAACCAGAGGAAAAGAATGCTTCCTCTTTACAGTTTGGTGTAAATGTAAGGTTTCTACAAGGTATTAGGCTGACTGCAATGAAATGAAAACTCTACTATATATCAATAAGATGATGATGTATTTATAGAATATGAACCACAAGGGAGCTATACTGAGCACTTTCAATAAACCTCAATTAAAGTAATCAATATTGCTAAAAGAATCTTTAAAAGCACCTCTGACACAAAACTTCTTTGAGATTACTTTTAAATGCTGAGATAGAAAGAGTACTTCAAGGTGTAATGGGAAGTAAATTCAGTATATAAGTCCCAGTGCTCAGGATCTCAAGATTCTGGCTTCAGTGCATGAAAGCTTGATGAATTCTTGGATAGAAGGTATTTTTGCCTTTGATCAGGAAAACAAACATGAACAGTATCCTCTATAAGGATGTTAACACACCTTGTGCTAAATACCTTTAAACATTTTTATTCAAGTTTTTCCTAAAATGTTACAATTTTCGTATCCTACCTCTCTGATGATTTGGGTATTACCTATCATGAGAGGTCCTCTTGAAGCTCCACTTCTACAGATCCTTTTCTATATGCTTCAGTTTTACTAACATCTGCACAACAAAATACAGTTACTAATTACGGACTCTTAAAGGAGTCACCAATTGTTTCTTGTCTTCCTAGTTCCAAAGCTGAAAAGAAGCTCCCCAATGGCAAGCTTCATACTATACTCTGTTTTACAATCCCTCATATTAATAAGTAGAGCACTAATCAGTTTTGGACAACTTTGTTTAAAATGCAAACACTGCTAGAAGAGTTCATACCACAGGAAAATTTTCACAGCTCACAAGCTAGTTAGCAGCTTAGTTAGCAAGGTATGCTGCTGCTACTGCTGCGAAGTCACTTCAGTCGTGTCCGACTCTGTGCGACCCCACAGACGGCAGCCCACCAGGCTCCCCCGTCCCTGAGATTCTCCACTCAAGAACACTGGAGTGGGTTGCCATTTCCTTCTCCAATGCATGAAAGTGAAAAGTGAAAGGGAAGTCGTTCAGTCGTGTCTGACCCTTAGCGATCCCATGGACTGTAGCCTTCCAGGTTTTTCTGTCCACGGGATTTTCCAGGCAAGAGTACTGGAGTGGGGTGCCATTGCCTTCTCTGAGTTAGCAAGGTATAGCCACTGTCAAATGAGACCTGGAAGGTCCTGGAAGCAAAGGATGCTATCAGTAAATTTGGGAAAAAAAGATACTTTAGAAGGAGTAACACAGAAGACAGCAAACCGCAATTTTGACTAAGACTGGCCTTACGAACACCCTGTGGTAGGTGAGGTTAATTTTGAAATTTCGTAATAGTACTCAAATGTTCTTTCTCAGATAGAAAAGCCTGACAGAGGGAGACTGGGAATACTATGGTTCTGTTCACCTGTCAGGCATCCAAACTGGCTAACACAATTAATGGACTTGTTCCTTGTCGAACCAAAGCCATACTGTGTCTATACACTAGTACTGGTGTCTTTAATATTCATTTATTCATTCATTTAACAAATGTTTAGTGCACACATACATGTGGGTTAACAATACCTAAGGAATTTTACTGTGAGCAAAATGAATTTAGACCCGACTTTAGAAGGTCCTGATTCCTGGTATAAAGAGGCATTAATGAAATCATGATTTAATATACAACTAACAGTTTAAAAAAACTTCTTTGTATAATAAAGAAAAACAATGAGCCCTGAGCACATTTAATAAAGAGAGCAAATTAAATGTCAGAGAGAGAAAATAGCTCAGAATTGTATTCTGGCAGAAGAAACACCATGTGCTAAGGCCCTGAGGTAGGAGGAAATGTGAAGCTTTCCAAGAACCAAAGGAAACTCTTCTTAAAAAGTTGCATGTATTCAAGACAGAATCCTTAAACATGTGGCCAGCAATTCCTTAGCTTGGCATTTGAGCTTTCTCTGTCTTTGAACGAAAGGACTCAGAAGGCTCAGTACTCTGTGGGCCGGAGAAGGCTCTCATCCCTCTGTCTTTCCTATGGGGCTGGATCTGTGTGTCTGTGGGCAGTAACTGACAAGACCTCTCACTCCAACAAAACTTTGAGTGACTTCCAAAGTCATCTGGAATCTGTTATCGGCTAGAAACCATTACAGAAATGTCAGGCTAAGAGAATATTAAACATACTTGAAATGCTTGCAAACACTGGTCTGTATTAGAGATGATCTTATAGCCAAGGTGATCTGTTTTCATGAAATGTATTATTCCCCCCATGCCAGCCCTAGGGAGAAAAGAAAGATGAACAAGTTGAGTGGCTGACTCTGGAATCTCAGCTGGGATCCTATTAATATGGGAACTTCCTGATCCACAGTGCTTCAATTAAAGTCATCAGTTAAGCTTGCATCTCCATTGGCTGACTGCCTGGCAAATGAGGTTCCTATTTCATAATACATGTCATTGTTAGTTTCCTTAAAGATTCCAAAGTTTGATTTGCTTCACTGATGAGGAAAAGAAAAGGCTATTTTGACTGTGTTCTCTCATAAAGTAAACAGTAAATTTTCAAACGCCTTGATTAGATCTTTAAAGTCATTATTGCCTTCATTAAATTAGATATATTCTTTGTGTGAACTGGGAAAATGGATAGGGAATCTATGGGAGAAAACAGAGTAATGTACTGCTTTTGGAAAAATATGCTTATAGGACAGAAAGCCACCCTTGAGATAAAAACTAGGCGAAGAATTAGCCCCCATATTGTATACTTAGTATATTTTATAAGTTTTGATAGTCTTGAAATATACAGTAGTTGCTTTAACTTCTGGTATCTATGAATTACCTGAACTGATAATTCAGATCATAAATAGATTCTAACCATTTTTAAGGTACCACCATATTTCAAATAGAAATATGCTTTTATTTTTTCCACTTGTATGAAAAATCTATCTTCAGAGTAAAAACTGAAGTCTTTAGAAATGAGATTGCCACAAACTGTGTGACTTAAGAGTAAAAGCTGAAGATATGACAGATTTGGAAGAAAAACGTACCTAAAATTAAACATAAAATTAGAATACTTTAAATTCAGAGGCTCTTTTTGTACGTTTACTTATTTAATATCATTTTGTCAGCTACCAAGTCTTTCAAAAACTGGAAATGGAATTTAGGGTAGTACAGTTCTAAAAGAAATAGAGAAATAGACATTAGAAAGCAGGCCATTACTTCTTAAGATACTGTCAGAAAGTTAGAAGCTTTGTGTTAAAAAATATTTCATGAAAATAGCTTTGTCTGAAATTTCACTGTTTCATCTCAGCTTTTCCTTTCTATGCCACAGGTACGACATGAATGACTAATTTCAATCTTTGGAAATTTTCTATTTTCTAAACATGAAGGTATAAAAATACAGACATGCTGAAACTTATCTCAACATGTGGATTTTTCTGTTTTAGATCACATTAAGAATTCACTGGTGTGCTGAGAGTCACTGGGGCATCACACACATCTCACTGCAAACATCTCATGCTGGTCCTAGACTTTCTCTCCCTTAATGGACGCTGTTCATCAACTGCTTCTATTTTATAGTTATTTTGCCTTTTTAAAAAAACAAAATTACATAGGTGGGAAGTTCCTTAGGTTCGTGATTCTTCTGTATGTACGTATTATCTGCTTTAAACATCAGTACCATTCAGCTTCTATAACAGCTGGTGAGCTGTTTTAGAAATAGCTTAGTTTTACAAACATGATTCTTTTATTCAAGACATTTGAAATTTCTCAGGGTAAACCACCCCCCTCACCTGTAATCATTAACAATATTTAAGAGTGACCTTGCTAATCCTCCCATGAATATTGAGATTCATGTTTTCATTGTATTATCTTTGTTATGTTCATTGTTCAACTATAAATTGCATCAATTTCCCCAAAGTATACTATGTACCACAATCAAATTGTCTACCTGTATTAAAAACAAAAAACAAAACTGTGCTGTGACTCCTATCCTATGTAAGTGTCCAAGAGGCAAACCCTAAGAGGCACACTCTTCAGTGGAGCAAGTGGTTTAGTATCTAAAGTACTTATGAAGCTATTCCCATAATGCTATTAAAATTATTGTACGAGAATCTAACTTGTCATAATGTAGAAATGACTCCATTGCATTTTTCAGGAAGTCTGTAATTCTTGCAAATTTTTGGAATTAGGGAACTATCATACAATTTAAATAATTATTCTTTCTGCACAGTGTACACAGTATTGCACAGTTTTCCATCCTCCTCTTGTCCTCTGTGGTGGACAGTGCTGTACTTCTTGCGTAAAGCATGAAGAGCCCAACCGCTTCCTCACGAACCTAGTCACAGAAGCATCTTAGAATGCTATAAATTAGAGAACAACCAATTTCACACACCCCCAAACAACACATGCTCTTTACCAGCCCGCCCGTCAAACACACAGCTCTCAGCTAAAGCGCCTCCTGCCTCTGCGGACTGGAGCTTCCACAGACCAAATCCTAGATGAAGGGGCAGAGTGCTGCCTGGCACCTCCCTGATCAGAACCAGGGTCCCTCGAGAAGCACATGTGGAGTACAGGACTGTAATACACTTCCTCCCTGCGTTCTAACTCTAGGGCACGAGCTTTCTCCTTGCATAACTGATCCCAATTCAAAAACAGGGAAATGGTTAGAAAGCAAAGGGCACCTTATCTTTCCAGAGATGGGTGATAGACAAGTAGCCCTGTGTCTTTACCTGTCACCTCCCGGGCGGAAAGTCCAGATGTAAAGTGTCACACCTTGTGTGCGTCTTTTCTTAGCGAAATTGTTGACTAGCCCTCTTCACAACAACAAAAAGTGTATATTGTGTCCAAAGAAATAAAATATACTCCCTTTTAAAAATGGAAACCTGGAAAGGCATCTTCTGCTAGCCTTGCTGGGTAGTTTGGACTTGAAGTAAAACCGTGACCGCCCACTCCCCATTCACACCGAGATTTAAAAAGGCAGGCGACTAAAAGGAACCATGAGCCAGTCCGTTCCTATCAGAAAACAGCCATAAGAACGAATCATGCTGGGGAAAGGCTTGACAACTCAGAGACCATCTCCTCAGGACGGGAGGAGAGATATGGAGCCATTTTTCACTAGGTTCACAAGAAAATGTCAGCTCACAGCTGCTAGTGCACTGCCAGACCGCATCTTAATTTGGTCAAAAGCGACCCAGCCAGTCACCCTCATGGAACATTTTCTCAAAGAGTCCATTACAAATCAGATCCCCTCTGTTCTGAGCATCTTCTTGATAAATTCTTTGGAAACTGCATGGCACGGATCTGCATCCTATTCAAAACTAAATGCCTTCCCCCATGTCCTCTTAAAATCATGTGAATTAGATACTTCTGATCTAATCCCCCAAAAAAATAAAAAGAGAGAAAGAAAGAAACCAGCTCTCTCCACTACCCACCCTCCTCCAGCTTCTTGACTAATACCTCTGGGCAGTTTACTTCAGAATAGAGCGGATTCTTGACCAGTGCACAATGACAAACTGGCATACCAGTCTGCTATCACAGAAAGCACAGGCAATGCTTTCTTTGTAAAAACACAAGAAAATACACATGCTGGAACAAAAGACACTCTATCTGCACGACAAGGAACGGAAGAAATTATGTGTTTGTTTTACACACATCTGTACCCACTTAGAAATGGCTTTGCACCTATTTTAATTACAGCATATTGTATTGTTTCCTCAAAGCCAGCCCCCCCACCCCCGCCCCACCAAATTGATTTTTAAGCTTTGAGTCCAGTGAGAGGTAAAACACTCTGTTGGAAGAATACCTGGCGTGTGCCTTTGTTGGTAGGGTGCCATTTCAAACTTATTATATTTGAAGTCAATTTTGTGGGAAATTGAGATAAGGCAAATGCAGTCAGTTATCTCTGAATTATTCTGACATTATGAGAAATGCCAAGTCAGCATATATTTGCTGTTTACATCTCACAATAACATACACTATGCATTTGCAGCTTTCAGGAGCAAAATGCTAACTATTCTCCAAACAGCCACCTGACAGTCTAGGGCTGAAACACAGATTCTGACTCACAAGGAAAGAGACATCATGATGGCTCTCCACTGGCTGTATTAAACAAAAGCTCGGCAAGCACAGGGAGGCATTTGGTAAATGAAGTGAGAGTCAAATCAAGTTTAGGTTCACATCTGGTGGAACATGGCACTGTCTACCCAGGGCTTGGGGAGCAGAAGGGTCTGAGGTTATAAACAGAAAACAGACACATACTCACATACAGATATCTAAGCAGACCCGGGGCAGATTCAGCTTACTAACCTAGAGCTCTGTTCAGAGGAAGCAGGGAAGCCGCATGTCCTCTCCCACCTTTCCATGGTCCTCATCAGTGTCTTCTCAGACCACCTGTACTGATCCAACCCATTCTCAGATCACAGAATTCTCTTGATAGAAGGAGTCTCAGCTGTGCTTTGATTCTGTCAGCCTGGATGTCTAGAATTTTCTTCTTTAAGCCAGACACAGTAACACAAAACTGCCGCTGAGGTCTTTTGTTTTCCCCTCCTCTCAAAGATGAAGCATGCAGCACTTCTCTCTCTCCCCCTCTCTCTCTCTTCCTCTCCCTGGCTCACTCCCTCTCCCCTCTCAGGCTTACGCTCTCTCCCTCGGTTTCTCTTTCCCCAACCCCCACCAGCAACCTCATTGGATTCCCGTGCTGTAGGGGTCATTTACATCTCTCAGCAGGAGAACCTGTGCTCCGTAGGCGCCTGTCTCTCACTTTTGGGTTTTCTCTGAAAAAGGGAGGGGAGCGGCTCGCTCTAGGTGAAGTCAGGTGACCCCTCCTTTAAAAAGCCAGAGAGATGGATGGAGTGTGTGAATTTTAATATACACACAGGCACATTTACATTACAAAGCAGAGAGGAAAATCTAGCTTCCAGAGATTAGGCATTTTTGGTTTTGCTTTCATAGTCCCTTTTTAGCAATTAAGAGAAGCTAGTATAGTATAATGAAATGTAATTAAACTTTTCAGTGTTAATAACAAGGCTGTATACTTTTAGAATCATCCAGCTGAACAATTCTTTTAAACTTTGTAAGCATGACTCTTTTTCTTAGAAGGGTCAAAGAATCAGTCATTTTACTATTTACACACTCTTTCTAATTGGCTTTTTCTTTGACATCCACTTTAGTTGATCTCAAAGGACCATCATAAAAGGCAAAATATAATAATAATAATAATGTGAAAGTAAAAAATAAGTGACAAAACTAGAGCAGACAGTATGGATAGAAATCAATAGTTTCCTATTGGAGAATCTAGATTCAATAATGAGTAATTTCTGCTCTTAGGCAAATAACTTTTTCCTTCTCTATTTCAATGTTTTTGCCTGAACATAGAAAATAAATGTAATAAATGTAGCATCTCCCCTCCCTGCCAATCAAGCAGGCCTGACAGGAGGATGTCCAGGTAGATACAGCAGTAGCTCAGGGCACAAATAGAGAAACAACTGGAAAAGCTTGTGCTAATCTTGTACTGTGTTGAAAATAATTTTATGATCTACAGACCTAGACCCTGAAGAGTACATTTGCTACCACCTAGCTTCCTATTTCAAAGTTTCTGATATCCAATGGAGAATATCTCTCCCATCTCTACTATACTGCTTTTAGAAACACTGAAAATAAAAATGAGATAATCTCTAAATAATCTATTTTGAGAACTCTAGATAAAAAGTAATTTCTAAAGCTAAAGAGAAGTAATTAGAAGGAGAATCAACAAGTCTGATGAGAACAAGTATCAGAAGAAGAATCTCTTATTTGGCCTTTGATGTTCCATGAATAGATTCTTAATTTCAAAAGCATGGTGATACTGATGCCTCAGCAAAAAAAGAAAACAAGGGAAGAGCTGACATAGAATAACATTATCCCTGCCTCAAAAGATAACATTTTGAACCCTTACACAAACAGCCTCTCATTCTCTCCAGAGTGATGTCAGGGGAGGGCTGCATTTACTGATTTACTGCCGGGACTGAAATACACCCTGTCCCCTCCATAAACACCAATCAGCAGTGGATATGAAATGAGGAACAGGTATCCACTGTTCTTGTCTGTTTTGTATCTTAAAAGCTTTATCTTGCACGGAAAAGATCCTATTTAGGCTTTTAAAATAAATTATATGCTGACTGAAAATTTAGCTTCACTGTGTGTTACCAAAATTGACACCAAAACATTAGACCAAAAAAAAAAAAAAAAATCTTCTCTCAGAGAAGTAAGCAGGCTTAGGCAAATTTAGGAAGACCTACATTTTTGTAGGATAAAAACATAAAGCATTTCATTTTACAGTCTCTTATAACCAAAGTAGGTGCTGTTTCACCTTTACTTTTCCCTTTTATACTAGATGTCTTCATTTTGCATTTATCCATTTTTTCCCCCTCCACCTCATCTCCTGGTCTTTCCTCCTTTGGCTGTGGTGTCACATCATTTTCCCTGGATGTGCAAAAGGTAGGCAATGAGAGAGTACGTGGGAAAGACACGTCATGTCAGATAATGCGTGTGTGAGTGCTAAATCGCTTCAGTTATGCCTAACTCTTTGGGACTCTATGGATGGTAGCCTGCCAGGCTCCTCTGTGCAGGGGCTTCTCCAGGCCAGAATACTGAAGTGGGTTGTCATGGCCTCCTCCAAGGATCTTCTCAGCCCAGAGATTGAATGTACATCTCCTGAGGCTCCTGCATTGCAGGCAGATTCTTTCACCACTGAGCCACCAGGTAAGACTATGTCAGATAATCCTTGGCCTTTAACCCAAACTTTATAGCAACTTTAAAGCTTCATGCTATGCTAACATAGACATGTGATGAACATGGAATCTAGACTGTATTAAAATCAAAAGATATTGATTTAAAGAGGGTTATTAAAGCTTATCAATGGCAGGCCAAAGCTGGGGAGAAGAAAGTAAATTAGCAAAAATGTTACAGCACTAATCCCAGCCATCTTTCTAAAATGTCATCCATTATTCAAGGAACAAACTGAAGTAATGACAGAGTGTGGAATATACCTTTACTCATACCTTTATTTATCCCACCAGGGTTTATTGAGCATTTCCTTCTTACTAAGCCCCATTCTAAGCACTGAGGAGCTACAAGATAAATAAAAGAGTCTAGGCCCTTTCAGAAACTGAACATATATACTAATGAAGTACAACCGATGTTTTTGCAAAGTGTAATGGAGGTCAGGAAAGGGGGCAAAACTCTCCTTAGCAGGATGCATGATGGTTATAATAGGATGGGTGACATTCAAACTGAGCCTTTAAAAATGTGTCAGTTTTCTAGGTAAGAAAGCAAAGATAGGAGGATATCAAGCCAAGAGATATATAACGCATGAATAAACAGAGATATGGTACAGAAGGGTATGGCTAAATTCCAGGATGCATGGGGGAGAGTGATTTCAAAGGTAGGTATGAACAGACAGTGAACAATCTTGGATGTTCTGCCCAAGTATTGCTGCTTTAACTGAGATGCAAATTATTTGTTTTGCAAAGATTGTTTTGACAGCAGTGCTAGGGGTAGATTATAGTAGCGTTTCCAAAACTTTATAATGGTAAGAATTACCTGCCAGTGATAGTAAATACATAGATTTCTGGATTCTACTCTCAATTTAGAGAAGGCCAGGACTCTCTATTTTTAACAAACGTCCCAGGAGATAAGACATATAAGGGTAGTTACACAGAGAGTTAATACACTCAGGATTATTACTAATCCAAAAGAAAGATTTTAACACTTAAATAAGATAGTTTGTACATAAAGGATGAGAACAGTATCAGAATCAAATATGAGGAGTGCATTTATTTTGTACTTTTAAATATAACATTATATTCAATAGACTATGCAATACCATTCCTATTTTATCTTCTGTTAAATCCTTTGTCCTGTCAGCTGAATTTATTTATCATTTCTCCTGACATCAGGAATTTTCTCACATCTACAGCTTTGATTCCACTTCCTAGAGTGAACTCTCTTTCCTTTGTCCATCTCCACTTTATCTCTCCTTCAAGTACTCACTGCTAACAACATGCATAAGAATCCACCCCTTCTGTAGTATGGTTAACACTTAAGGTCTTATAAACAGCAACACCAGGAATAATCATACTAATACACAACTTTCAGGTTAGTTCCATGGGATTTAGCTTTTAAAGTTCTCACAATAACTCCATGAGGTGCTATTATCATCATTTAATCATTAACAAAAGTGGTCTGGAGACTTAAATAATTCACCAAAGACCACAAAACTAACAAATGACAGTTTCTAGATTAGGATCCAAATCAGTCTGCGGAGAAGGCCATGGCTCCCTACGCGAGCACTCTTGCCTGGATAATCCCATGGACGGAGGAGCCTGGTAGGCTGCAGTCCATGGGGTTGCTAAGAGTCGGACAGGACTGAGCGACTTCACTTTCAGTTTCACTTCATGCCTTGGAGAAGGAAATGGCAACCCAGTCCAGTGTTCTTGCCTGGAGAGCCCCAGAGACGGAGGAGCCTGGTGGGCTGCCGTCTACGGGGTCGCACAGAGTTGGACATGACTGAAGCGACTTAGCAGCAGCAGCAGCAGTCTGTGTTACATGATTAATATCATATTGTATCTTACTCCCTGAGCATCTGGAACTCAAAAGATGGCAGTTGGTTATATCTTAGATAGCATTACTATTTTGGCTTCTGCTCTTTTGTATATTGGCTGAAGGAGTTGGACTTGCTCTGGATTTAAAGCCTTTCTCTGCCACTCTAAGCTGTGTAACCAAAGGCAAGTCATTTAGCCTCTCTGTGCTTCCTCTTCCTGACCTATCTCATAGTTTCATCTTACAGCTTAAGTGAGAATCCCTCTTAAGTATTTAAGCTAATGCCTGGAACTAAAACTCAGTAAATGTTAATTATCATTTTTATTATCATTATTGTTGTTATTAGCAAATGAGAAGCAAATTTTCTATGTATCCCCATATGAGTTCTCCCTCTTATCCAGAGATTTTAGGGATGAAAAAGCACCACTGATTCTGTGCATTATTAAATGTAGTTTAAGTAGCTTTCATCCTAGTATACAGAACTACAGTCTATTTGATAAAATTAGAAAGCTGCACCAACTAGTACTTAACTAATCATGAACTACACATATGGCTTTATTATTAGATCTGAAAAGTACAATCTCTTGAGACATTTGTGATGGCTTCCTAGCAGGTAGAGAATAGAAATTACACAACTTTTTACAAGCAGCACTTTTATTTTAGCAATAAGCTAAATACTATTTTTTCTTAAAACCCAATTATGCCTGCTCTGTGTAAAAACTACTCTTTTTTCTAAATAAATATTTCCTATATCTACATGAATATTTCCTTACATTAGAGATATGTTTACTAGGAAACTAAATTTCTTTTAAGTGTGCAATGTACTTGTCAGTTAAGTGCATGTTTAATGTAGATATGGTATTATGCTTCAAAATCAAATAAATAGATCTCTGACAGTGGTGAAAATTCTACACAAGAATTATGATTATCTTATTTGCAAACTATAGGCAAACATAACATCAAGAAGATTTTCATAGGAAAAGATCCTACTTTTTAAGGTTTGTGTGAGTGTGGACTAAATGATTGATGCATTACCCTGTTGTTTATTGGGTGTGCATGTAGACTACTTTGGTTTGGCAGGTATAGTTAACATTTGCAGAGCAAACTCTCCGGGAACTTTTTCTCCTTGCTTCATAGGCTGCATGGTAATTTTCATCAAAAACAACTTATCTCCTTTTGACTGTTTACACCAAATTAATGCATTTTCAGTCGCTGTAAAAGTATCCTATTCTACTTGAAGACAGTTATATGTATGTGCATGCATGCATAATTATCACAGGCAATGGTTAAAGTTTCATTATCCCAATCTGAGAGAAGAAAGGCAAGAAGCAGAAAATTTCTGCTTTGTGTTTTTCTTTAGCCCTCACTATCCAGCCAAAGCAGGTGCTTTAAGAATGGCCTTTAAATATAGAGAATGGTAACAAAGACACAGGACTTTAGAGACCCTGATTTCACTATTTCCCAGCTGTGCGGTACTAGATAAGTTACTCATTTGTAGAACAGAATTCTATCTGTTGCATAGAATTCTCAAGCATCTAATGAAATAATGCAATAAAGTGCTAAGCATAATACCTAGCACACTGTTTTCATTACCATTTTCATCACCAACATCATCAACACCGTCACATCATAAACACTACCATCACTGCCATCACCATCACAATCATCATCTTCCTACTCATCACCAGCTCCGATATTTACCATGTACCAGGCTCTAAATAATTACACAATAAACAACAGCTTCCTTTATTATTGTTAAAGTATTTTTTATTGGTTTTTAGCTCATGACATTATATATTCTGAGCCTATTTCCCTGATGTAAAACATACCATCGTGTTCCAATAGGTCTCAATCAAAACAGAAACTTACACTTAAATGCCTCTCAGTATATGAAGTAAAAAAAGAACATAACATGCTTTTCCCTTCACTAATCTTTTCTCTCCATAAGCCATTCTCAGGACCAGATCAAGCACATAGATGGCCCTCCTTAGATGATTTCTAAGTCCTTTAAGGGTAATTTATCACACACTAGCAATGCATGTTGGAGAAGGCAATGGCAACCCACTCCAGTACTCTTGCCTGTAAAGTCTCATGGACGGAGGAGCCTGGTGGGCTGCAGTCCACGGAGTTGCGAAGAGCCGGAGACGACTGAGTGACTTCCCTTTCACTTTTCACTTTCATGCATTGGAGAAGGAAATGGCAACCCACTCCAGTGTTCTTGCCTAGAGAATCCCAGGGACGGGGGAGCCTGGTGGGCTGCCGTCTATGGGGTCGCACAGAGTCGGACACGACTGAAGCGACTTAGCAGCAGCAGCAGCAGCAGCAATGCATATAAAAATATGTTTCATATTACTGAAGAGACCAAAGCACAAGTAGAAGTGAAGTGCTTTCTGTACCAAGGAGGCATAAATAAATTCCATTGTTGACAGCTGTCCTTTATGAATCTCATTTCTGATCTCATAATGAGTCATCCCACTGGTGACTTCTGAAAACCAGGCTGCATTGTGATCTTTTATTTTCTTCAGAAGCTCATGGTTTTCCAAAACCTTTCATCTACTTTACCATGTGAACTCTTCCAGATGGGCTTGAATGGGGGTGTATATGGTTTACCTGCTCTATGAGACCAACTTTGCCTGGATTGAGCCTGGACAATACTGTAAAGTAGGTACAATTTGTCATCAGTGCCTTCCAACATTCCTTCATCTGACCTTTAAATCACTCAGTGGCATTTTCTCTATTGCTTTCAGAGTATTTTCTGGTTTTGATTTTTATCTCATAGCAAAACCAAAATTCAGGAGAATACACTGTGTACATTTGTATGTGTTACTTGAAGTAAAGATACTTGTGGTCTTAGTGACTTGGATGGTTTGCATAATCTCTTAAAATGAAGACATTCCTTGGAAATAGAAACTAATTCCCACAGATTCTAAACCATGTTTATTTAATTAGATAGAACTCAACAGGGTATATTTCTTACAGCGCCCAGTTTCAAATCATGAAAAATGAATATAGTGGGAGCATATAGTTGAATGAATATAGTTGGGGCATGTGACTTTGCAAATTAATTTTGGAAAAAAGGGCATTGGATAGGCACCTTGGTTTTGAATTATAATGCCACCTTGAACTGATTGTGTGACTTTGGGCAAGATAGCTTAATATCCCTAAGTATTATTTTTTTCATTCTGTAAAATAGGGAATACAATATCTAAAAGTGAATCAAATCATGGAATTGCTAGCATAGCATCTGGACTATAATAGACTCTCAGGAAATAGGATTTTCCTTTTTTCTGCTCCTAAGGAGTCAGTCACCTACTAAATAGCTCCTTTTTTCCATGGGTCATCTTCCATGGGTCACCTGATCTGCTCACATCTCTTCTGTTCACCTGACATTTGCCTTTAGTGTCTTTCAGCATACATGGTTTCGCTGTTCAAGTAAAACGTGCTTTCGCAGAGGGTCTAAATTACAGTCAAGTAATCTACTTTCCCCAAGGCATCAGAACAACAATAAAACCAAAATGAAATTAAACTGAATTGAAAAAATACGGAGAAAAGTAAAGAAAGAAGAGAAGGATAGAAGAGAGGAAACTGAGAAGAAATAGGTACAGGACCTACCCAGAGGCCAGGAGATGGTACCATAGGAGAGTAGAGAATTCTAGTGAACTCTATCAGGGTTCAGGAGATCTGACCTTAGGTAACTTGCTTAATGTCAATGATTTTCTCTATGAAAAGACCTCTCTATCAGGTCTTTTCCCAAGACCTCATTCAACTCATAGAATTTTAGTTTCAGGCCATTAAGAAGTAAAACATATCTTGAAGACCCTCCAACATTGACGCTAAGTGGGGTTGGCTCCCACTGACTCAGCCTGACTCTGTTGTCAGACATGGCTGCATGTTTTACCTATCTCAGCTCATTTACTCTCTGTGGTAGTATATTATCCCCATTTTAAAGAGGAAGAATTTTTGGCTCAATGAGTTTACGTGACTTTCTCAAGGTCAAAGAGGCAAAAAGATAGACCAGAGATTAACAATATCTTTCAATACAAAGCCAGAGTTACTTCTTTATGTACTGTGGGTACATGTTGCCACCCAAGGGACAGAAACTGGGATAAAAATCTATATAGGGATTAAACCTTCATTGAATGACTCTGCAATGATATTTTAGATAAATGTGAAGAATCCTGAAATGGTCATGGAAATTTGAGGAAAGCATGCCCGGTTATGGCAGTGATATGCTGTTTAATGTTTAAGAATTGGCTCTACAAAAACCTCAAAACAAACTAATTTGTAGCATTTGCCAATTTTTGTGGAGTAAATAGGCCACCATAGCCAATTTCAAGCTATCAACTTTAAGTCCCTGAGCTGGAGTTGAGAAGAAATGTACACAAATGGCTCTTTCAGGCCAATGTGTCTGTCTCCAGCATATCACTCTATGTGCATGTGTGTGCATACGTGTGTATGAACTTGAATTTATATGCTGGTTTAATTTAAAAACATAACAAAATGAGAGGGTGAAATATCTATGCAAATGCTTTCCAAGTAAGTATGAGCACCATAGGTTTCAATTATGCGCTAATTTTCTCTTTTGGACAACTATGCAGATCACTAGTCTACCTCCTTAAATATCAAATATAACTGTCAATAATATCAGCAAATGAAGGAAAATAAAACCCTAGCTCCCAATCTCTTAAACTATTAATTTCTTTGGCTGTGCCAGGTCTTAGTTTTGGCACCCAGGGTCTTTAGCTGGGGCATGTGACTGTTAGTTGCAGCATCTGGTGTCTAGTTCCCTGACTATGGATCGAAGCCAGATCTCCTGCATTGGGATCTTAGCCACTGGACCACCAGGAACTCCCGAAACTCCCAGTCTTGACCATCTTATTTCTTTCCATATGGTGGTGATTCTTGCATCCGTTTTGAATGGACACTTCAAAAGATGCTTTGTGAGATGTGTGATGTTTCCTCCAGTTAGCCAGCAGGTGACAACAGCAGTATTTGTTAGTACTGTCTCAGTGAAGGGCCGTGAGGGAAACCTGATCAGAAAGGAAGAACAGAACTGTCCCGTGGGCCTGCATGCCTTATTCCTCACCTTAGAGGGCCATAACTGCTTGAATTTCTCTGAGACAAAGGCAATGTGCCTGAAAACTTGCAGGAAAGTCACAGGCATAGTCTACACAGCTCCACGAGTAAGCAGAGGAGTTGCCATTTGTGTAGGACGCCTCACAAATGATATTTGGATAGAATATTTGAGGAATGACTTCTGATTGCTGAGACATTGTACTACATCTTATTCCTTTCTTAAAATCACGAGAGACGGAAGAAAGAATATAGCAGAGGGTTAAATGTGGAGAATATTCTTATATAAGAAAGTTTGCACAAATGCTTGAAGTACTGATTCTATAAATGTGCAGAAATTTCTCCCCACCTATTAAATAAAAGAAAAATAAGAAGGATGCTGAACACATCACTGCTACTTAGAGGAAAATGAGTTCCAAATTGAGGAACAACTCCCTTTTTTAAAATTATGATAAAGGGGAGGAAAGAATCCTAAAATTTTAATTGTTATCTTCAGAACAACATACTTATATCTGAGGATAGACAAAACAGTAAATAAAAATGCCATAAAAAGTTGAAATAAGAAATAATCTTTTTAAGAAACATGAAGAAATAAGAAACAATAGAAGAAACAATGCTTTAGGACCATATGAAAGCAAAGGATATTAACAATGGGAAGAATATTCTATTGGCTTGATAGGCACCAGGACAGACGGCTGAAAAGAACTGTTTCGGAGACTGCAGAATTTTTGGCTTGATCTTTAAGAAAAAAATGTAAATATCGTTCTTCAGTCATGGCTTTTCTTTCTAATAAAGTATTAAGTTAGAGTAACACCTTGAACTTTCTTCCTAAATGAGTTTTTAAAACTTTCACATTGTTCTAAGTTTTAGAAAACTTCATAAATAATGAAAGCAACAGAAAAAAAAAAGCATGATTCAGATTTTTCAAAAATTTATAAGGTCTTTAAATTTTAGATTGTCAATTTAAGAAACAGAATTCAAATGTAATGAAGTTAAAAATAGCACAAATTGAGTCAAAGCTAAAGTTCATCAAATGTAGGAAGAGTATTAGCCGTCAGGTGAGCATTTCCAATAGGACAGCTAGGGTAGGAAGAGTGAAGAACAGTCATCATAAATTCCTTAGGAAGAACAAATAGGTCTTAGTAAACAAGTGGCTGTCTGGTCTTGTACAAGGATACTTGGAAGGTGATCAATTATAATGACTATACAAAAACTTAGATGCATACCTGAACGAAGATTGAAGTATCTTTTAATAACAAAACAAAATTTAATGCTAAATAAAATCTAAAGGATGTCCTAATGTGGCCACCAACAGGAAAATTTATGTTTTCCAGAATGATTCATGACATAAAGCCATGTTGGCTTTGTTTTTGAGGGATGTTGATTTGATGTGGAGATGGTTCGATGTGTTCCTCTGAAACTGTATGTGTGTTTGCAAGATGTGAAAGAGCATTATTATAACTGTCCCATGACTGAAGCGACTTAGCAGCAGCAGCAGCATGATTTACAGGGCTATTTTGGAAACTACTTTTTAAATTGTTTTCCAGTGGTTTTGGAAGAAAAAGTTCCACTGTATATGAGCTTTGAAGCTTTGCCCCCTTGGATTTTCCCCATTGGAATTCAATAAAATGTAACTAAATTAAAATGGGTGAATCCACAGTGTCGATTGCTGGCTCTCAGGTTAAAAACGTTTTGTTTCTCAGGCACCCACCTCGACAAGTGCTGAGTCCAGGACTCAGGCTTTTTAGAAAGGCTTTTAGAAAGGAGTGCTGTACCAACAAATACTTGTGTGCGTTAACAAACAGTAAAATAACTACAGTAGTGAAATAGCATTTAATTTTAGGAACTGTAGAAAAACTCAACATATTTCTATTCTAGCACACAGGATGTGGCCTACTTCTTTAAAATGTCAAGCATAGAGACACAAATTTTATTTAAAGAACACAAAAGCACTTTCCTTCTTTGATCGACTCAAGGATATAGTCTTTTCTCATCAGGGAAAAGATAAGTTTGATGCTGTTTTCTGAATGGTCATACTAATATCAGAGAAGGCAATGGCACCCAACTTCAGTAATCTTGCCTGGAGAATCCCAGGGACAGGGGAGCCTGGTGGGTTGCCATCTATGGGGTCGCCCAGAGTCGGACACGACTGAAGCAACTTAGCAGCAGCAGCAGCAGCAGCAGCATACTAACATAATAGGGTTGTCATAGTGTATCAGGGAGCTCTCAAAGGCATTATCTCATTTCCTCATTATAAGCAAATATGATAAGACATATAAAACTCAGAAAGGCTAAGTATAAACCAAGATTTTCTTCTGTACTTTTTTTTTTTAACCATTAAATAATGCAATAGCTAAGAACTATTTTCTGCATCACTCTGCAGGTTCTAGCTAGGCATGCATGGTTTCTGTCTTAAGATGAACAGGCTTTTTCTTCATGCATATATGTACATTTTAAGGGGGAAACATTTACATAACCCTTTACTTACATTTTGTATCTATATGTTTATTAATGTAAAATGCACATAAAAATTAAAACTAACCAAGGAGATAATAAAGTTATCACCTTTGAGTTTTGTTACAACATACTTTTTGAAGTTATCATTAAACTTTAGAAAGTCAAACAAAATGACATTAAAAATATTTTAAAATGAGATAAAAATCTACCTAAGAGGAATGCTTTTATTTTTGTTCTGCTCCAAGTTAGTTTGTTTAAAAATTGATTAGGTTTATGCAAGTCTGAATTTTCAAACAAAATAGAAAATGGGTACTTTTTTTAGAAACCATTTCTATTGGTGGTAGAAGGCCAAAAGTTGTGTGAGTGTTCTATTTTAATTTCTGTAAATTTGGAACAGTCCTAAAAGGTTTTAACAAGAAGAAATCACAGATTAGTGTCTTTTTTTTTCTTTTTAACTATTGAGTTGAAAAGCTCTTAACAAAAGTTTTACACAATGAATTATCTATTTTGCCATCAAGTCAAAATTATTGACTTTGATACCACTCACTTTTCCTCCCTGGGCAAGTATATAACATTTTTGTTTGTACTCTGTCATTTGTTTTCTTTTTTGGGATTTAAAACTATGTCATTTACTCACATAATTGCTTCTCTCGTGGTCATATCTTTATTCCTTGCTTTTGAGAAAGCCATGCTATTTATTTCTCCTCTTTCCTGTCCATAGGTGAGTTACCTAGCTTATTTGAGCTAAGTGTCCATATCTATAAAGTGGAAAAGTAGACAAGATATTCTTTATGATTCATTCTAATATTGAAACTTTATGCAGTTTAAAAGAAAATCTGAAAAGTCATGCAATATGATGTGATATTAGAAGGCAAGGACAAGGAAAGTTTCTTTTTCATTATTTGCAGAATGTGCCTAGACATAATTCACTGCCTGATATTTTATATCCCAGATACATTCACAATTGCGCATGTGAGAGAGAGAAATCGTGAAGCAGAGAAGTAGTGAGGCAGGTGGAGAGAGACAGAGAAGGGTCTGCTGGACATTTATGGATTCCATATGTATTAGAGGTGGTATTTAAGTGCTATTACACCTGCAAACACCCCACCAGCCTCTTCTCTCTCTGTTAAACGCAGCTCAATGCTTTCAGGTACCCTGGAAAAAAACAAAAAACAAAAAAAACTTTGGTATCACCCTTGCCTCCTCTCTGTCTTTCACTCCTCAGAGCAAATCTGTCAGCAAATCTTGTCAGCCCTACCTTCAAAATAGAGTCAGAATCTAATCTTTTTTCACTACCCTCACTACCAATAGGCTACTCTCGTGTCTAACCTAGATTATGGCAGTAGCTTAACTCGTCTTCTCATTTCTGGTCTCTTAGCCAGACTTCTGACCTTGTTAAAACAGAAATCAGGTCCTTTTAGTGAGTTTTAACCTCAAAGATGTTCCATCTGATTCAGAGTAAAATCCAGTGTCATAATATGATTTATGAGGCCCTCGACAACTTGCAGGCCACTCCCAATGCCTTCCCGCTCACTGTGCACTGAGTTCTGGCCACACTCACCTCTTTACAGCACTCTTAAAACAGCAGGGACTTCATTGGTGGTCCAGTGGTTATGAATCTGCTTGGCAGTGCAGAGGACACACAGATTCAATCCCTCCTCCAGGAAGATTCCACATGCCTCAGGGCCCAAGAACCACAACTCCTGAGCCTGCGCCCTAGAGCCTGAGAGAATGAGAAGCACTCGCAGGGCAACTACAGAGTAGCTCCTTCCCTCTGCAGCTAGAGAAAGCCTGTGCATAGTAATGAAGATCCAGCACAGCCAAAAATAAAAATTCAGAAAAAAACCCCACAAAATCCCAAAACCAGCAGGCAGACTCTGACATGGGATTTTTGTGATTAATGTCCCCTCTGCCTAGAAAGCTCTTCTCCTAGATAGCCACATGGCTAGCTTTCTCATTCTTTTCAGATCTTGATTCCAAATTTAACTTCTAAACTGAGATCCTTTCTGACTATCCTGCCTAAACTTCATCCCATCTCAACTTGCACCCTTACTTCTCCCCACTCCTCCCCCCATATATACTTCACACTTTTCTTTCTGCCTTTTTTTTTTTAGCACTTATCAGTATCTAACATATTGCTTACTATTATGTATTTTAATTATTTTTTTTTTAAATTCTGTGACACCTCATTAGAATGTAAGCTTGGTAAGGCAGGGATTTGAGTCAGTTTTGCTCACTTCTCTATCTTTAGTACCAAGAACTGTGCCTGGCACATAATCCTCCATAAGTATTTGTTGAATTGAATTGCCTTGGATAGAACAAAGAATGGAAACTGTGAATTATGCTCTAGATGGATAATTAGGAATATGAAGGCCATTGCTTGGTAAAGAAAAATATGCATAAACTCCTTGGGAGTAAGAACCCACTTTGGAGGTTCATTCAGTGGTCTCAAGTTACAAATGAGAAAACTGAGTCCAGAGCAGTTAAGGTCACAAAGACAGTTAGTTGAAGAGCATAGGGCTAGAAGCCTGATCTTTAAACCCTCCTATTCCAGGACACTTCCTAGAGATACAAACCATTTAATCACCAAGTTTAACCAGGACAAAACACAAGCAAGATAAAAAGGATTTTTTCTGCTTGCCTCGATTACTACCAAACCTATCAAGTTAATATTAGCCATAAAAATGTTGGATAATATCTCCTAATTATAATAATAATATCCCCTTATTAAGAATTAACTGCATAAAACATAAAAACACATTAAAAACTCTCAAATTGCAAGAAGCAATAGCAATCAATATGGTATGGAAAGTGGGTAGAGGTATAGATAATAAGAGTGCAAGAATGTTGACAATCAGTAGAAATAAGTAATGGCTATATGGGCTTCCCAGGTAGCATTAGTGGTAAAGAACCCACCTGCCAAAGCAGGAGATGCAAGAGACACCGGCTTAATCCCTGGGTCAGGAAGATCCTTTGGAGGAGGGTATGGCAATCCACTCCAATACTCTTGCCTGGAGAATCCCATGGACAGAAGAGCCCAGCAGACTACAATCCATGGGGTCGCACAACACACACACACACACACACACATGCACACACACACACACACACACATACACTATTCCATTTACTTTCTCTTTAAAGTTTCTATAATTAAAATTTAAACATTAAAAATAAATTAGAAACAAATCTCAAATTCCAACTCATTTTTTTTCCTAAGTCCTTTAAAAAAATAGTTAGAACCAAATCAGTGACCATTTTCTTCATTCTCTGCTTCTTTGTTTGTGTGCTCAGCTGTGTCCAGCTCTTTGTGGCCCTATGGACTATAGCCTGCCAGGCTCCTCTGTCCATGGAATTGTCCAGGCAAGAATACTGGAGTGGGTTGCTATTTCCTACACCAGGGGATCTTCCAGACTGTCCCCTACCTTGGCAGGCAGATTCTTTACCACTGTGCCACCTGGGAAGCCCCCTCTCAGCCTCTTTATCTTCTCTTAATTCAAGAATACAGAATCCTATTCTCCTACCTGTCATGCTGGGGCACAGTATACTCTGAAGGACCCTGAATAAGCTTGACACTGGAGTGGTCCCCTTGAGAGTGGTGCTCCATGAAGTCAAGTGTACTTACAGTTCATGGAATTAGATCCTCATTCTTTACTAAAAGAGGAACCTGTGCATTTCTTTCCCTCCTCTAATTTAGAGGCAAAAGAGTAATAAAAATGTACATGTGGTTCAGTCAATTTTTTTGGTACTGAAGAAGAATTTCTCCTCTGTGGATTATCACTTACATATTCCTATAACCCTATCTATTCTAGATTCCGAGCTTTTCATCTTTTGATTTGAGAATAACCAACATTCACTTTCAACTTTTCTATAGATTTCAGATTACTTCATTGATAATTTTCATTGTATTTGTTTTATTTTTAATTATGCATATTTTTATTTTAACTTTAGGATTTTCCAGCTATATAGAATTTCATGAGTTCCCTTCATTTTGCCCTTAACTGGTCTTTCTCTGCATTCTCCTAGTCTCCTTATTTTTTTCATTTTCCTTATCAACACATATCTTTACCTATCATGAAAAAAAAGATTAATTTCATCTAGTGTATATGACTTATAGATGTATAATCCAGTTCAAATTTTTATAATTCAGGACTAAGCTAGGAAAGTTCTACTTCACACTTTTCTACTAAGGGAATCCCTTTTCCCTTCGGAAGGCCTCCAGCTAATAACTCTACTTAAGTCTTCTGTCATCTTGCTACTTGAATATAGTCATGATGTCCCTTGAAGTATCCCTATATGATGTCATTCCCTGATTAAAGCCCTTCACAACTGCCCTGTTGCAGTTGAGGTAAAATCCAGCTCTTCTTTCTCAGAGGCCACGTAAGATTTGGTTTATCTGCTTCTGTAGCCCTATGGGAGATCTCACTGGCCTTCCTTCAATTCCTTCCGAACTTCTACCTATGGGTGGTTCTCTACAGGTCCTCTGTCTCAGCCCTTCATTGATTTATTTCTTAGTACCAATAACAGTTTACTTTTATATTTTTATTCATTTGTGTGCTTTCACTTAAAAATCTACTTTCAATATATTGTGAGCTCCTAAAGGACTAAAATCTCCTATCTGGCTACTATTCTCTCCCTAAGTTTTTTTAAAAAAACTAGGATACAGTGGTTAGGAGGAACATTAATTTGAGGTATGTAAGTCTCACAAATATATATTTGGTTTATTCTTTCTTCATCTCAGGGAAATAAGCCTTTCAATTTTGGTTAATAACAAAGTCCTAGTCATCTTAAATCTTAGAATTGTTTGTTTGCTTTTCTATTTGTTCATGTGTTTGTTTTGGTATCACTAAGCTTGTCAAACTGACATTTCTACACATGCCCCTGAGCCCCTGGGCAATCAGAAACTGCTGGGTTGTAAGATGTTACAGTTATATACCAGTCAACTATACACCCAGTCACAAATGGCTGCCTTACTTAGTAGAGCCTGAGATATTATTGAAGCCTCACTCCTTTAAAAATTTTATTTTATTAGAATTCCTCTTTTGAAGTTAGGTGCTACCTGTAAAAAATAAAGGAATAAAGCACAAAAGATTCACAAAAGTACAAGAAGGTCCCTGATGAGAATTAGTTAACAAATCACATTGCTCTCTTAAAACTCAGTGTCATCATACTTAACAATAAAAAGACCAACAACGGTATGTAACAAAGTTTACACTGAGCATTTAGTATATTGGTACTATATATGCCAATGTCACAAGGTAAAAATTATTTTGCACATTTTGCAGAAAAATAAACCTTAAGGAATAAAGTGACTCGCCCAAGGTCCTTTAGCTCACTAGTTTTTTGAACTTGGTTTCAAACTCAAGTCTTAACCAAACATCATGTCCTAGCAGTCTATAAAAGTGGATTATATGAATTAATCTCATAAAAAGTAATGATTCTATAAACACTAATCAACTTTTTGCTGTAGGCAAAAATGGTGTGATGAGAGAAAATAACAGGTCTGAAGATAACACAATGCTATGGCATAGGCCTCTATAGAGAACTCCTTCATGATATGAAAATGGGCAAAGGATAAGTAAAGGTAACTCATACAAAAAGGAATACTGATGGATAAAAATAGTTTATATTTACTAAAAATTAAAGAGATAAAGTGATAATATTTTCTGTTTTTCAACTTTCAAAACTGCGGGGGATGTTATTTATTTTTCTTATCATTTCAGTTCAGTTGCTCAGTAGTGTCCGACTCTTTGAGACTCCATAGACTGCAGCACGCCAGGCTTCCCTGTCCATCATAAACTGCCAGAGCTTGCACAAACTCATGTCCATCGAGTCAGTGATGCCATCCAAGCATCTCATCCTCTGTCATACCCTTTTGCTCCCTCAATCAATCTTTCCCGGCATCAAGGTCTTTTCAGATGAGTTAGTTCTTTGCATCAGGGGGCCAATGTATTGAAGTTTCAGCTTCAGCATCAGTCCTTCCAATGAATATTCAGGACTGCTTTCCTTTAGGATGGACTGGTTGATCTCCCTGCTGTCCAAGGGACTCTTAAGAGTCTTCTCCAAAGACAGTTCAAGCATCAATTCTTCGATGCTCAACTTTCTTTATAGTCCAACTCTCACATCTGTACTTGACTACTGGAAAAACCATAGCTTTGACTTGAGGGACCTTTGTTGGCTAAGTAATGTCTCTGCTGTTTAATATGCTGTCTAGGTTAGTCATATCTTTTCTTGTAAGAAGCAAGTATCTTTTAACTTCATGGCTACAGTCATCATCTCCAATGATTCTGGAGCCCCCCAAATAAAGTCAGCCACTGTTTCCACTGTTTCCCCACCTATTTACCAAGAAGTGATGGGACAAGATGTCATGATCTTCGTTTTCTGAATGTTGAGTTTTAAGCCAACTTTTTCACTTTCCTCCTTCACTTTCATTAAGAGGCTCTTTAGTTCTTTGCTTTCAGCCATAAGGGTGGTGTCATCTGAATATCTGAGGTTACTGATATTTCTCCCTACAATCTCAATTCCAGCTTGTGCTTCATCCAGTCTAGGATTTGTCATGACTTATTTAACTTATATACTGTATATAAGTTAAATAAACAGGGTGACAATATACAGCCTTGACATACTCCTTTCCTGATGTGGAACCAGTCTGTTGTTCCATGTCCAGTTCTAACTGTTACTTCTTGACCTGCATACAGATTTCTCAGGAAGCAGGTCAGGTGGTCTGGTGATCTCATCTCTTTAAGAATTTTCCACAGCTTTTTGTGATTCACACAGTCAAAGGCTTTGACACAGTCAATAAAGCAGAAGTAGATGTTTTCCTGGAACTCTCTCACTTTTTTTATGATCCAATAGATGTTGGCAATTTGATCTCTGGTTCCTGTGCCTTTTCTAAATCCAGCTTCAACATCTGGAAGTTCACAGTTCATGTACTGTTGAAGCCTGGCTTGGCGAATTTTGAGTATTACTTTGCTAGCTTGTGAGATGAGTGCAAATGTGCAGTCATTTGAACATTCTTTGGCTTTGCCTTTCTTGGGATTGGAATGAAAACTAATCTTTTCCAGTCCTGTGCCCACTGCTGAGTTTTCCAAATTTGCTGGTGTATTGAGTGCAGCACTTTGACAGCATCATCTTTTAGGATTTGAAATAGCTCAACTGGAATTCCATCACCTCCATTAGCTTTGTTTGTAGTGATGCTTTCTAAGGTCCACTTGACTTCATATTCTAAGATGTCTGGCTCTAGGTGAGTGATCACACCATTGTGTTTATCTGGGTCATGAAGATCTTTTTTGTACAGTTCTTCTGTGTATTCTTGCCACCTCTTCTTAATCTCTTCTGCTTCTGTTAGGTCCATACCATTTCTGTCCTTTATTGAGCCCATCTTTGCATGAAATGTTCCCTCGGTATCTCTAATTTTCTTGAAGAGATCTCTAGTCTTTCCCATTCTGTTGTTTTCCTCTATTTCTTTGCATTGATCACTGAGAAAGGCTTTCTTATCTCTCCTTGCTATTCTTTGGAACTCTGGATTCAAATGGATATATCTTTCCTGTTCTCCTTTGCCTTTCACTTCTTCTCTCAGCTATTTTAAGGGCTCCTGCTACTGCTACTGCTAAGTCAGTTCAGTCGTGTCCGACTCTGTGCGACCCCATAGACGGCAGCCCACCAGGCTCCCCCGTCCCTAGGATTCTCCAGGCAAGAACACTGGAGTGGGTTGCCATTTCCTTCTCCAATGCATGAAAGTGAAAAGTGAAAGTGAAGTCACTCAGTCGTGTCTGACTCTTAGCGACCCCATGGACTGCAGCCTACTAGGCTCCTCCGCCCATGGGATTTTCCAGGAAGAGTACTGGAGTGGGGTGCCATTGCCTTCTCATTAGACAACCATTTTGTCTTTTTGCATTTCTTTTTCTTGGGGATAGTCTTGATCACTGCCTCTTGTACAGTATCATGAACCTCTGTCCATAGTTCTTCAGGCACTCTATCAGATCTAATATCTTGAATTTATTTGTCACTTCCACTGTATAACCATACGGGATTTGATTTAGGTCATATTTGAATGGTCTAGAGGTTTCCCCTACTTTCTTCAATTTAAGTCTGAATTTGGCAATAAGGAGTTCATGATCTGAGCCACAGTCAGCTTCTAGTCTCTTTTTTTGCTGACTGTATACAGCTTCTCCATCTTTGGCTGCAAAGAATATAATCAATCTGATTTCAGTATCAACCATCTGGTGATGTCCATGTGTACAGTCTTCTCTCGTGTTATTGGAATAAGGTGCTTGCTATGACCAGTGCATTCTCTTGGCAAAACTCGGTTAGCTTTTGACTTGCTTCATCTTGTATAGAAATTGCCACTTATAGAAATTGCTGAGAACCAGGCACTATTGCTAAAAGTATAATTTAGGAAACTTTTCTGTAAGACATTTTGGCCTTAGAGATGAAAAGCCTGAGATTATATATCTTCTCTCCTGGAAATTTATCTTAAGAATATTAAGATTGGACATAAACATGTATATATGTGTATCACTACAGCATTACTTGTAATAGCTAACCTTTAGAAACAATCTGGATATGTTAAAAAAAAAATAGGGAACTGTTAAATTACTATGCAACATCCCTAAAATGAAAAATTACATAATTATGAAAATTATATTTTAGACTATGAGAAATTATCCCCTATATTATTCCTTAAAATAAAATATTGCACATCAAATTTTCACAATGATTATCTCTTCATGGACGGATTTCTCCTGAATTATTTTCAACATTGTATATTTCTGGATTTTATAAACTTTCCACAGAAAACATATTGTGAACTAATAAAGTGAACCAGAATTTTTTAATTAGAACAGCTTAAAAAGATACTAACCCCAAACTAGGCTAAAATAAGTCATTAGGAATAAGCCTAGACTTCTTATAATAATTATAAGAAACATTGAGTTGAGTTGAGTTGAGTTCAGTCACTCAGTCATGTCTTTGTGACCCCATGGACTGCAGCCCGCCAGGCTTCCCTGTCCATCACCAACATTACAAACATTAGAGAAGACATATGGGAACACTGAACACATGTGGGTTAAGTCTGAATGATGACTTTGTCTTTTGCTGAGTAATTTTGGCTGACTTATTTATAAGATTGTGATAACATTACATCCTTGGGATTATACAGGGAATTACTAGACTGGTATACGAAACTTTTACATCATGATCACGTTGGAAACATTGTCTATCACATAGTTTCTAGACTTAAAATACTTGAAAATGAATTACAATGTGTATATTTTACTTCCACCACTTTACATGAACAACACCTTATATAATTATCAACAGCTACACTTTTTAAGGGTAGCTTAGCTGTACTATAGGTAGGTTAGCTGTACTATAATGACACAACTACAGAATTTCATCAAAGGACAGAAGAAACAAGGAGCTCAGACTAGAAACAAGTGTGGGAAGAGGGTTGCTGTTAAAGAGATTGGGAAGAAAATATTTTGTGCCCTCAAATCGTCAGTTTGAACTCTATGTACTCAAGTATGAAGTCATTACATTAAGTACAGATTGAGAATTTTTTTTTAAGTTCTTGATGGCTTGTTTCCTTTTTACATTTCTCATTATGCACTGCTTAAATAACCAAACCTGTTATACAGAGTGAAGTAAGCCAGAAAGAGAAACACCAATACAGTATACTAATGCATATATATGGAATTTAGAAAGATGGTAACGATAACCCTATATGCAAGATAGCAAAAGAGACACAGATGTATAGAACAGTCTTTTAGACTCTGTGGGAGAAGGTGAGGGTGAGATGATTTGAGAGAATAGCATTGAAACATATATATTATTATATGTGAAACAGATCGCCAGTCCAGGTTCGATGCGTGAGATAAGGTGCTCAGGGCTGGTGCACTGGGATGACCTAGAGGGATGGGATGGGGAGGGAGGTAGGAGGGAAGCTCAGGATGGGGAACACATGTACACCCATGGCTGATTCATGTCAATGTATGGCAAAACCACTACAATACTGTAAAATAATTAGCCTCCAATTAAAATAAATAAATTAAAAAAAAAAAAAAGATACTGTGGGGACTTCCCTGGGATCCAGTGGCTAAGACTCCACCTGATCACAGTGTAGGGGGCCCAGGTTCAATCCCTAGTCAGGCCACAGGCCACAGCTAAGAGTTCACATGCTGCAACCAAATAAATAAATATTAAAACCAGAAAAAAATACCAAACCCACAAATATTGATATTTTACTGTGGATTGCACAAACAGAAAAGGTTAACTGAAAAAAAAAATTATAATTTTTATAGATTGAAAGAACAATAAAAAATACCATAATCCAATGTAACTACTCTATAGTTCTATAGGCCTGAACTACAAAACAGGCGTGAGAGAATTTTAGACATGCAGTGTGCTGTTTACACTTTGTTAGAAAATATGCCTGAGTTAGAATTTGCTTCTCAAAACAGATTCTAGAATCATATTGCGATGTTAGTCTGTCAGACCAGCAATAGAATTGTCCTTGTCTCTGAGGCACATGGCACAATTCCCAGTCCTCTTTGGTTTTAGGTGCACCTATCTGTTTTCCTTTGGCAAAATCACGGAAGCATCATACGTCACTTTTAGGCAGCTTTAAGAGCTGGTATACAATTTGTATATCCTCTCTTTCTCCCTCTGCCATTATGTCCAACAAAGATCCAGATGGTAGCAGCTCAATCCACCAGCATCCCACAGAGGAAAATAAAGAAGAGTGTCTACCTGATTTTTGATGGACATGCACTGTTTTAAAGCAATGGTTTTCAACTGAGAGCAATCACTCCCCCATCCCTTATCCTGCCACCAAAGGACATTTGGCAATGTCTGGCAACTTTTAGTTGCCACAGCTTACATGGTGTGTGTGTTAACAGCATATAGTGGATAGAGGCCAGTGATGCTGATAAACATTCTTCCTGGCACAGAACAACAACCGGCAATGAAGAATCACCCAAACCAAACTGTACATAGTGGTAAGTGTGAGAAAGCCTGTTTCAGATCATGGAGATAGAAGGAATTTTGTTACTACAACATAATCTAGGATATTCTGACTGATATAATATTTCCAATATTTTGAAATCTATTAACATAATTTGCTCATAGTGATAGGGTAAAAGAGAAAAAAATGTGATCATCTCAATACATTTAGAAAATATTTTTGATAAAAATTCTATATTTGTTAGTAATAAAGGAAAGCGTAGCTATTTTATAATATAATATTTGAATATCACAAAAACAAATTTCTCAAAACAAACGCTAAAATTATGATTTATACCAAGTCAGTAAAAATGAGCCCATGAGACCAAAAATTAAAAATAATAGACAATGGTCCCTCCCTGACTTTAGATGATTTGACCAATTTTTGATTTTTTATAATGATGCAAAAGTGATACACATTCAGCAGAAACATTCTTTGAACTCTGAATTTTTATCTTGTCTTTGGCTAGTGGTCAGACGGTAATGCGTCTGCCTGCAATGTGGGAGACCCAGGTTTGACTCCTGGGTCGGGAATATCCCCTGGAGAAGGAAATGGCAATCCACTCCAGCACTCTTGCCTGGAAAATCCCATGGATGGAGGAGCCTGATAGGATGTGTCCATGGGGTCACAAATATTCGGACACGATTGAGCGACTTCACTTTATACTCAAGAGATGCTGGAAGCAGCAGTGAGCCAACATCTCCCAGTTAGTCATGAGATCACAAGCGTAAACAACCAATATACTACAAACCATCCTGTACCCAAACAACCATTCTGTTTTTTCACATTCAAGACAGTATTAAAAAAAAAAAAAAGCCTATGTGTGATATTCAATATTTATTATAAAATGGACTTTGTGTTAGATGTTTTTGCTCCACTGTAGGCTGATGTAAGTGTTTTGAGCATGTTTAATGTAGACTAGGATCAACTATGATGCTTGGTGGTGGTTTAGTTGCCCAGTTTTGTCTGACTCTTGAAACCCCCTGGACTGTAGCCTGCCAGGCTCCACTGTCCATGGGATTTTCCAGGCAAGAATACTGGAGTGGGTTGCCATTTCCTTCTCCAGGAGGTCTTTCCAACCCAGGTCTCCTGCACTGCAGGCAGATTCTTTACCAGCTGAGCTACAGGGAATTCTAAGTGTATTAAGTGCACTTTTGATTTTCAATTTTTCAGCTTATGATGTGTTTACTAAGACAACTCCATTTCTAAGTCAAGGACGATCTGCAGTTGTTTAGTTGGTAATGGCATATAACATATATATATATATATATATAATTTGCTTCAGGAAGTATATGCTTATATCCATTAATAAAATCAATAAACATCTTTTGGGATGTTTGCGATGAACCAGTGTGTTTTATCTTCTCTCTGCAGTTTTAAATTAAGGTTTTTTAAAAGGTGAATTTATTACAACAGCTGTGCCCTATAATTAAACTAGAAGCTACTTACAACTAAAAAACACAAGGCATTGGATAATATAATATTCTGAAATGTGGGTGGCTTTCTGCTTATAGCTTGTGAAATACAAAGTTTATAACCTTTCTTATACTGACAGGTCCCCTTGGTAATGATCAAAACTTGAAATTACAACTGGCTAAGGACTGAAGGGAGTGAGGATTCGTAGACTCTGCTAATTCTCCTGGCAACACTACTTGCTTAATACTGGGGTGATGGCTCAGCTGAGCTTGTTGGGAGTTGTATTATGAGAATTCCATTTATTCTCAGGAGCTCAGCAATGGAACTCTTACTGAAATAAAAGAGCAAGAGATACTTAAGAACAAGAAATTACCATGGAAACTGCCCTTCTCCCCTCCATAATTTACCATTCAAATATTTTGTGGTCATAAAATTGTCAATGGAAATTTTTGGGACTGATAACACAAATTTTGGAAGTAGTTCAAATGTCTTTGAGAAAAATAAAAATGTTTCCATTTGTTATTGATTTACCAGGGAAGAACATGGTTTCTTCAGCCTAGATTTTAATGATTTCATTTTAAGAAGACTTTACTTAGTCCAGTTCCCCCTAAAGGAATATTCAAATCTTGAATTTAAGATAATTTGGTTTTACATACTTAGGAAATTATAAACATCATACATTTGTATGCATTTCCTTTAATGATCATTTTGTGTTTCATGGAAAAAACGTTTTCCAGAAGTACAACTCTTTTTGATAACACAGAAAGTACTGAAAATAAAAGGATGCCTTATGTTGTCTATGCATATAACTAGGATTTAGGAGCATACTGAGTCAAAGGCAAGGTTCATCTGTATCACAGAACAATACGAACACAACCTATCTTGGAAAATGACCAACCTAATAACTATTTTTTTTGTTTGTTTTAACATATTGTGAAGAAGGTCTAGAAATTCTAAATTCCAGAGTGGATCAATAGGAATTCAGAATTTGGCTTCAGGAACTGTGATGCTCTAATCTCAGGTATAAAAACAGAGAATGGAGCATTTTATTTCTATGATTTCTTGTGTTTTGCTATTTGTGTAAATGAATTTTTAAAAGCATCTCTGAAACTTATTTCAGTAGTATTTGCTTCATAATAAAAGAAATAGCTTCAGATATGTTATTCACTGATGAGTATAAACTAGTGAGTATTTATTATCAACACACAGGGAAATGTTTATAAGGTTCAGATGTATTATGGTTGCATCCTTCCTACCTATCATGTATGTTTTATCCAAATGGCCAGGGCACAGCTTCATTCTTCACCTATGATAATTGCTTAATATAAAAATCACAGCCTGCAATCTGTGCTGGCAATAAACCAATAAATAGTTGTAGGAACTGCTATATGCATTTCTGTGATCACTGATTAACCTTATGGAGGAAATTACTCTGAAGAGATTTTAATCATCCAATTTTGTATCAATCAGAACACTACAATGACTAGTTGATTCAGTTTACGAATCATTTCAAACGGGGGAAAAAAAAGTGAATTATTCTTGTCATGTTAACAACCACAAAATTAAGCCAAGCAGAAAACAAAATAGGTTTATTTATTTATTTATTTATTTTTGGTAAACAGATTCACTGGTCATTCATGAACATTTGGCTTCTTCAGTTCAGTTCAGTCGCTCAGTCGACCCCATGAATCACAGCACGCCAGGCCTCCCTGTCCACCAACTCCCAGAGTTCACTCAGACTCACATCCATCGAGTCAGTGATGCCATCCAGCCATTTCACCATTCTTTCTGGAGTTATTTCTCCACTGATCTCCAGTAGCATGTTGGGTACCTACTGACCTGGGGAGTTCCTCTTTCAGTATCCCATCATTTTGCCTTTTCATACTGTTCATGGGGTTCTCAAGGCAAGAATACTGAAGTAGTTTGCCATTCCCTTCTCCAGTGGACCACATTCTGTCAGACCTCTCCACCATGACCCGCCCCGTCTTGGGTTGCCCCACGGGCATGGCTTAGTTTCATTGAGTTAGACAAGGCTGTGGTCCTAGTGTGATTAGATTTACTAGTTTTCTGCGAGTATGGCTTCTTGGGATGGTGCAAACAAAAATGGACCTGTTGGGCTGTATGCCCTTGCTGCTCCTTGTTATTCTTTTTTCATTTTGTTTCTTTTCTTTATTCTTCTCTTTGAAATTGGTCTTCTGAACTTAAGGCTTCATAGTGAATACTGAATAACAGATCACAATAATTTGGTCATATCCCATTTGAGAAAGACCAGTGCCTTTCTTTGACATGCAGGGACCAAGTTATGAAAGAATAATTCTCTTTCTGAATTGTGCCCAGTAAAGTGGGCACTCGGAAGGCTGTACAATGTCCATAGTGAGCTCACTTAACTCATTCTTACTCCAAACAGGCAAATCTAATGTGCAGTATGAGCAAAACTATTGAGTTGCAAATTTATATTACAGTCTGGCAGATGAATTCTGAAGGCCTTTGTCAAACATCTTCTCTCCTCTTATAGTTACTAGTTTGGAAGATGATCAAGAAAGAAGAGACAGAGATGATGCTTTTCCCACTGGAATTTCCATGTTTCCTGGATGACTACTACAGTGCCCAGCTTAGGTTCTCTTTATGGGGTCTACAACATTGTTGAGGGTTAATAACAGCAGTTGTGGCTCAGCTGGTAAAGAATCTGCCTGCAATGCGGCAGACCTGAGTTTGATCCCTGAGTTAGGAAGATTCCCTGGAGAAGGGAAAGGCTACCCACTCCAGTATTCTGGCCTGGAGAATCCCATGGACTATACAGTCTATGGGGTTGCAAAGAGTTGGACAGACTTTCGCTTTCAATGATAGCAGTGACTTTTAAAATGTACTCTTTAATTGATCAAGGCAGATCCTCATCTGTCTTTGCTGGTGCCCCTTTTATACCTTGTGCATGTTTTGCTGATTATGTGCTTCATATACAATAGCACTGAGGAAACAGGCAGTGGACAACAAATGGGTTTAGACGTGGTTGTTGATAAGAGCTGTGCAGGGAAGCTGTGCAAGAGTCTGTGCAAGCGGTGCAAGGACTACACTGCACACTCTGGCAGAAACAAGCAGTATAAACACAGAAGCATTGCTGGACATGGCCTTTGAGCACTAAATATGAACTCTAATCCTGGAAGCAGGGGAGAGTCCTCAATTCAGAACACAATGTGAACATCAAAGCAATTTAATGAAAATGACTAAAGTTTCACTTATTAAAGATTATTTTCTACATCACTGTATACAGCAGTGAAGAGATACTTCACTGGAAGTGAAAACCCTGTAAGGTGCGAGGCTTAGGAGAGAGGTTTGCCCCAGTTTGTATTCTCTTCTCTGTGTGCTACATCACTGTTTTCCTATGAGGTCTAATCTGAGGAAGGATGTTTGCTTCTCACATCAGGGCACCAATCTTTGCTCTTGCTCTTCCTTAAAATTTAGTCTGAAAGTAGCAAGTCTTAAATTCTAGGAAATGCTTTGATCCCATATGCTTCAGGTTGCTGATTGAAGCTGTGTGGTGCTGCTGCTCTCTGCCTTTCCTACCCGTGTATTTTGGATTTGAGCTCCTTCTGCCAATTACTAGCTCCCTGTGGGATCACCTTTTTCCATAGAACATTTTCTGAGTATTACAATCTGTGAAAAACACGTGCTACAAAACATCAGGATAGTTTGGAAAGCAGTATTCCTTGTGGGCAGAAGGAGTTTATTTTACTCTAATATTTAGAATACTTGAAAGTAGATCTTCCATTACACAGAAGTATGAATGTCAACATTTTGTATGCAGTTCCATTTAAACTTTCTCCTAGCAGCTCTATGGAATGATTAATCTTTCTATAATAAAATATTTTGAAGGTCCTACCACTATTTAGTTCATCCAGAATCCATGGATCTAGAAGCTCTATTATTCATGGATTCTGATTAAACTCAGTGTGATCTAGGAAAAAATGGGCATTGGATTGGTCAGAGTAATCTATCTTTTATCACAAACAACCCCAAAATAGCAGAGGAATTAGGCAGCAACAGCTTATGTGTCACTCACAGTTTAATGTAGGTTTGCATGAGGGATGAGTTTAGGGGAGGGGAGGAGGGATTGTAATCTTATTAGTCATTCAGGGATCCGGGACTCCCATCTTGGGGTCCCCCCTCCTTTGGGACCTTGTTATTCTTTCTATTCAGGTGAAAGTTTAATGGGACAGGTCTGAATATGGCCATTATTTCAGCTCATAATCCATTATTCAGAACTGACATCTCTGTGCCCAAGAAGAAATGGAGACTATGGATATTACTGATCACTAGCACTCATTCCCAGAGGTGGAATGATTTACTATCACTGTCCCTGGACAAAAATGAAAGCATTGCTTTGTCTAGTATATCTTCACTTTTTAATCTTATCTTTAACACTGAATTTTGTATTCATATTTACACATATAAGTGATAATATAACATTTCTCTATAGATAATACATGAAAATGATTCTATTGAGTTCCATGCAATTGGACTTTATGTCACTTTCTTAATAAGAATAAAGATTTCACACTGACCCACCCATATTTCCTTGCTCAGTGTTTGCAATCAAGAACAGCCATTTACAAGATGTTTATTGGAGTTTCAAGTTTAAACTGAACCAGCAGAGAAAACTGAACTTACCTTCCCATGAATGGTATGGTCTAGCTAATGGCCTTAAACTTTAGAGCTGTATTTAAGGATGTTAAAATATAAAATATACAAAAATTTTATATTTTAAAATATACAATGACCTATAAGAATATAATTTCACAACAACCATGGAGCATATTTTGATTTTATCTATGGGATTCAATGTTTTACTTTTGAAGAATCTAAGCAATTGACAATATGATCATATTTGGGTCATTATACTAATAACTAAGAAAAATGAATGTATCTTTCTGAGTACTTTGTTTACAATTTGACAGGAAATTTAAGTATGAAGAATAATAATTCCAAAATAGATTTTCTTGCAGCAACAGGAATCTTCATGGTTTTATTTAGAAACAAGGAAATAGCAAATTGCCTGGTTTGAAGTATAGAGCTCCTAATCAGAAGGTAAGGACTCTATGTCCACGTATAAGAATGCTAGGTTTGGTTTTCCAGAGCAGAGATAAGAAAATTGAGTTGAGACAGCTTCAAAACTGTATTTAAAACTAGATTTGTAACTTGGCTTTTGCTACTGAAAATAATGCACATTTTGATACTCAAAGGGAGATAGAGCTTTGAGGCCATCACTTTCCCCCTAACTATTATTGATGATTCACTGTTTACCAACAACCAGAAGTGTGGATGAGAAAGACATTTACCTCTGTCAGCCATGTAGGAACCAGAGAGGAAAACACACTGATACAATTGATACACACTTAATTCAAGTGGTTAGTAAGAATGTTGCGGTATTACATAGAGGTTATTTCACTAGAAGTTGTAAAGTTTGTCATCCAACATTTCATGTAATAGTTTTTTAGAAGAGTTCAAGAGAAAAATAGGAACGCCAGTGTTTTTTTTTTTTTAAGGTCGCATTATCAAGCATTTTCTATGTGCCAGGCTCTGAGATCAGCCCCTTCTATTAGTGATCTTATTTATGACTAACAATCATAAGCAGTAGATACTACAATTACCCTTCTGTCTTTTAGTTATTGTTACCATTAAACTTGCTTATGTGCTTTATCATTAAATGTTTACTAGTGACCTAATATACACCAAACACTATGAAATGCATAGAGGAAATGCTGAGGTACAAAAAATGACATGACTAATAAAATCGCATACATCATCTTACTACATTATAGGGTTCATTTTGGGTCATCCTTCTTCAAGAGCTTTTTGCTTCTCCAGTTCAAGTTCTTTCTTTTCTCAGGCTCTTTCACAAACTTTCCCCTCCTCTGCAATGCTCTTTTCTGGACTCTTCCACATCTCAGATCTTAACTATCACTTCCTAAGAGAGATTATCCTTGACTCACCAATCTAATTTCAGTTGTTGAAGTCAATCTCTCTCATATTCCCTTTTAATTCTTTATCCAACTTAATACAATGTATAACTGCATACTTATGAATATTTGCAACACCTGTGTTCCAAACTTGACCATAATCTCCTTGAGGGTAAGAGCTATGTCATTTCGGTTGTTACATGCAACTTTTAAGAGTCTGTATTTTGTTATAAATGCAAATAGAAGCCATCAAAGTGATTTAGCAGAGTAGTGAGATTGTCTTGTCTATAAATAAAAGGAAGTTTCCTGACTGCCATGATCCTAGGTGCCTTTGAATCTTTTCAATGTAGCTTGATTTTTGGTAAACCATTTTTCTAGTTATTTTTACTTTTAATATTTAGTTTTTTTACACACATATATGCTTATCACATATATATGTGGCTACACAGAACAGATCATCTTCGATTTACAAGTGCAGTTTTAAAGTATGGTCTCTTTCTGCCTTAAAATAGCACTAACATACAACGACAAAAACAAGAACATATTTATCAGTCAAAAAGAGCTGAGTTACTGATGTCAGGAATTCTAGATATGTTCTATATAAAGTGTTAACTGCTAAGGCAAGGCAGGAAAAGAGTATTAAATGCAATATAACCAGGGCTGACATAATTAAGGGAGGAAAAAATATCAAAGCCCCCCCCCCCAAAAAAAAACTTTGATGTATGAAACTCAGCCTCTAGCAAATATAATATTGGATTATATGGTGTTTCAAAGTTTTTCATTCACAGTTAAAGCCAAACTGAAAAAACATAGCAGTAAGGTCAGAAAAATCAGGAGGCTTGCATTTTTTTTTCCAATGAGCAAAGTATTTTAAAGCATCCTCTAAGTGAGCAGTTCTTTTGTCATTTAGATCCCTGCTCACTGAACCAATTTCCTGTTTGGAGACTGAACCAAGGATTAGTTAAATTTGATTTGAAAAATGTCACTAATGAAACATCAGGAAAAGAGAAAAAGGAAATGCTGAAGCATGTGTTGAATAATATTTATGGCTTATATTTATGTATGTTACTCAGATACTTAAAAGTAAATTCAATCCAATTAAAAAAGGAAAATTAATACTTTCAGTGTGACCAAAAATTTACATAACATTTGCAGACATTTATTAAATTCTAGACTTTTCCTTAAGTTTACCATTGAGAAGAAAGTCTAGTTAATAAAAAATGACAAACCATTTAGTATTAAAATTGTGATGGCTAAGACATGGAATAAGAAAGGGCAGTCTTGCATCAAGCTTCAGTTATGTCATGTCCTATTACCAATTTCACATTACAGATTGAACTGAAATTATATAAATTATGCTCATGTACATGCTAAACTCAGGAGCTACTATATCATACGTATACTGCATTTCTCACTGCATTTATAATTCTTTCTAATAATAACTAATTGATTCCCATAAAGGCAGGATATTAAATTCATTATTTAGATAAACAAATATATATAGATAAGTATTGCTTTCCATTATTTTTAGTACAGTCAATATGTTTCTATAGGAAATAAAGTATAGATTTAAAAAAATCATCCTAACAGTGAACATGCAGCAAAAAATAATGGTAATAGTAGCTAATATTACTGAATATTATGGTCCAGTAATCATGGTAAGGGCTTTGAACTCATCATCTTTACCACAGTCTCAGTTTTACACATGAGGAAACTGAGACTAAGAAGCAACTTGCTGGAAACTACACTAATTGATTTCAGTATTCCTTAAACAACTGCCTATAGTAGTATACTTTGTAGGGAATTAAAAAATAGGTATACAATCCTGAGGCTTTACCTGTTTACGGTTTACTTAGGAGAGTTATAATGAACAACCCTTCAAAATAATAGGAAATTGACCTAAGTGTTTGAACAAAATTTGTTTAAACGAGTGTTTTAACACTTCTGAGAATAGACAGTTCATGGGTACCAAGCTGGAGCAGGGGTGGACATTTTCAAGGAGAAGGACCAACCTGAGTTGATTTTTATGGCATAGAATTATTAAAGATAATGAGGATAAGATAGACCAAATAAAGGGACAAAATGTGAAAATTCACCAAAGCAGGAAAAAAGCGTAGCATGAGGGACACACAAAAGAAATCCACTTAATGTAAATTAAAGGTTTACTTGGTGAGTCAATGAAATTAATTCAAATAGGCAGGCGGACCACATAGTTCTTTGCTGGTGGTGGTGGAAGTGGGGGAACATCCCACTTCCATATAGGCAGAGATTATTCACCCAGAAAGAGAGCAGGAGCCATGATGTGATAAAGCTGTGTGACCTTAACTTTTAATTAGCAACATGCTGGCATTTTTTCCTCAGTCTATGAACTTTATTTCTGTTAGTAGCATATATAGTAAATGACTAGTTAATTAACTGGGGCTCATCATTTTTTAATGCTCTAAGAAGTAATATTTCTCAACTTGGAATACCTTAAAGAGATTAAATATGACAATATTTATGGTGAAAATACAAAAATATAACCATGTAAGTGGTATGGAGTGGGGCAGGAGGCATTTTAGACTATACATTTACAATTAAAACTGGCTCAGGTCATCTCGCTGACTCTAGTTAAAGCTTCACGCTCTTCAAGATATACACAGTTCATGCAAACTATAAACTTCCATGACTAGAGAGACAGTGGGCAGACGTCTCAGTATTTGATAGATGAGCTGGTTCAATATTAGAACTGATGAGTCTACAAATTACAATGTTGGATGGAATGCTTTGTCTCTATTCCTAAAGTTAACTCTGATATGGAGGGACACCCATTAGCATAACATGCTTTCTGAAGGGAAGTGACAATTGGATTGGGAATCTGAAAAAAAGAAACTGTGTATGTGTAATCATGCCTTTTCCTCTTGTCCTTTGGAAGCGAACCATTCACAGTCAACATGACTCTGCTGCAGGTGAGTCTACTTAAGGTACTCAGCATTAAGAAGCTGCTTCCCTACAGATGTGACCCACATTCTTGCATATTAGCTTCATCACTAAAGATGATATTTTGGTTTCCCTTTTGCCTAATATGTTTCTTTATTCAATTGTTTCCAATTACAGGTAGAAAGAAAAAAGAATGTTCTTTATTGAGTCCCTAAAGACTCAAAAATAAATTGAAAATTTTTTAAAAGCAGAAAAATCATGAGAATAAAGTAATACCAGCTTCCAGAATAATAAAGTGAGCTTGACTTGAAGGTATTTGACTTAATCAATGTCTATCACAGTGTCAAAATGTGTTTTCAATCTAAAAAGTTGAAAATTGCCAGAGATTTTTTTTTCTTCCTGTGAAATTTAAGGCTTTCTTTATCTGAAATTTCTCAGGTCAAGTATATTACTAGAAAATAAATTAGGTAGGTTTCCTATAGTTTTCCTAGATATAAAAGAATTGCTGAAGGATATGTAGAAACTTCTTAAGGTGACATAAAAGACAACTTTTTTTCTGAAAAGCTGGTAATAGAATTGATGTGCTGTATTTCTCAGAAGTTATAGAAAATTTCTTCTCACTTAACACTTAAAAAGTGTTGGTGTTTAGAAATCTCAAATTCTTTTAAAGTATTGGCAGTATTTTTGAGAAAGGTCGATTTAAAAAATATTCAAGAAGGGAGATTAAATTATTGATCATATTCTGTCCTGGAGATTAAATATCAAATTTCACTGTTCTAAAACATCTACAATCAATATCTATTAATTAGATTAAAATTTTGATTATAAATAATTGATATGCCAAACTTTAAAATTTATGAAGACTGGTCTAGCTTTTATCACGCCAGATTTTACCAGGTGAGTTATTTCATTATTATAAATGAAGTCCTCTTGCGTTAACAGAATTTCATTCATGCATGAGAGCAGTGGTAATATTAGTGACGATAAAGGAACAATTTGTTTTTCCAAAGAAACATTTAACTCTAAAAGGTTAGTTTTAAAAACATAAAAATTGAACCAGAATGGAAAAATTGAATTAGGAGCTGTTATTGTCTTTATAGTTCAAGATAATGATAACATGATCACGACTGAAATTTTAGTGCTGGATTTTTCTTATTAAAAAGAAACTACTTTTGTCTTTATGCACTAAACTCACAACAACATCATGTTAAATATATCCAGTGAAAAGCAAATAAAATTTTCTTAATAAATTAAAGATATGCTCTAATACCAATTGACAGTTAAGAGCTTTTAAGAATTCTTATTCATTGATTTTTCTAAGACACATTTCAAATTATACGTTAAAAGTGTAAATGGAAACTTTTAAATAAACTTTATATTACTATTGTTTTATTTATTTTTTAATAGATGCAGTAAATCTATACTTCATTTTTTAGGATTTATTCTTGTTATCAGTTAATGGGCTTGAAACCACAATTCTAGAGGATTTAGTTTAATTATTTTACAAATTAGTAGCAAATATTGGCTAACTGAAAATTTAAAAAAATAATTATTTGCTTAAGTCTTCAACTTCTATAGGTTGCTGAGTAAATCTTTTGTAATTTTAAATTATTAATGCTTTTAATTTATTCTATTATGTAAATTGCATGTGAGATATAAAGAACTGAATTCAGAAATAATGAATATGTTGCTTCTTATTAGGAAAAATTAGTGAAACCCACCTTTTATGTTTTAATTTTATAACATTTTGAAGACTTAGTTGGGATGTTCATATAACTAAAAAGTAATAAAAATATTATAATGTATAATGAATAATCTCTTAAACTGCATGATTGATTCATTAAAATATATATAATAAAATGGTTTTTGAATTTTACCTGCTATCTAGCAACTCGCAAATTTTTATAACATATGTAAATATAACATGTTTTTGAATTAGAAACAATCACATTCTTAACTCTTTATAAAGCTTGCTGATTCATTTCCAAAACTATTGAGAGTAAAAAAGTTTTTTCCTTAATATTTATTATATAAAGATCTTTTTTTTGTAGCTTCATATACTAACATGCAAAAACAAAAAGTAAGTGGAGAATTAAAAATGTTCCCCCATATAACTAGTTACACAGTTGCATCTGGCCTGTGGCCTGCTTTTGTATGGCCTCTGAGCTAAGAATAATTGTTTTATATTTAAAGGGTTGTGTGATAGAATAAATTCTCCTACTCAAAAGATACACAAATCCTAATCTCTGAACCTTTTCATAGGTTAAATATAAAAATTTTCATTTTTACATTTGCAGATGTGATTAAATTAACAACCTTAAAAAAGAGACACAAATAGGAAAAGGAGTACGTCAAGGCTGCATATTGTTACCCTGCTTATTTAACTTATATGCAAAGTACATCATGAGAAACGCTGGGCTGGAAGAAACACAAGCTGGAATCAAGATTGCTGGGAAAAAAATCAATAACCTCAGATATGCAGATGACACCACCCTTATAGCAGAAAGTGAAGAGGAACTAAAAAGCCTCTTGAGGAAAGTGATAGAGGAGAGTGAAAATGTTGGCTTAAAGCTCCACATTCAGAAAATGAAGATCATGGCATCTGGTCCCATCACCTTATGGGAAATAGATGAGGAAACAGTGGAAACAGTGTCAGACTTTATTTTGGGGGGCTCCAAAATCACTGCAGATGGTGACTGCAGCCATGAAATTAAAAGATGCTTGCTCCTTGGAAGGAAAGTTATGACCAACCTAGACAGCATATTGAAAAGCAGAGACATTACTTTGCCAACAAAGGTCCATCTAGTCAAGGCTATGGTTTTTCCAGTAGTCATGTATGGATGTGAGAGTTGGACTAAAAAGAAAGCTGAATGCCGAAGAATTGATGCTTTTGAACTGTGGTGTTAGAGAAGACTCTTGAGAGTCCCTTGGACTGCAAGGAGATCCAACCAGTCCCTGCTAAAGGAGATCAGTCCTGGGTGTTCTTTGGAAGGAATGATGATAAAGCTGAAACTCCAGTACTTTGGCTACCTCATGTGAAGAGTTGACTCATTGGAAAAGACTCTGATGCTGGGAGGGATTGGGGGAAGGAGGAAAAGGGGACGACAGAGGATGAGATGGCTGGATGGCATCACTGACTCGATGGACATGAGTTTGAGTAAACTCCGGGAGTTAGCGATGGACAGGGAGGCCTGGTGTGCTGCATTTCATGGGCTCGCAAAGAGTCGGACACGACTGAATGACTGAACTGAACTGAACCGATATTGAATTATTTGAGATGGCCTGATCTAATTCCACAGATTGTTAAAAGTGTAGAACCTTTCCTGTCTGTGGTTAGTTGGAGATGAGAGAACAGAAGCAGGGTCAAGATGATGATACATTTCTGGCTTTGAAGATGGAGGAGGGGCACCATGAGCTAAGAAATTTGGGTAGTCTCTAGAATCTGAAAGAGGTGAGGAAACAATTTTTCCCATAGAGCCTCTAGAATCAAATGCAGCCCTGCTGACAACTTGATTTTAATCCAATGAAACCCATGTTAGACCTCTGACCCATAGAACTATAAAATAATAAATTTGTATTTTTTAAGCCATTATTTTTGTGGTGATATGTTATAGGGGGAGTAAGAAACAGATTGTTAACAAAAAATAATAATGGAGATGAGATGGAAACATATGCAGCCTGCAAAGTCTAATACACTTATTATCTGAACTTTTACAACTTCTGCTTTGGTGATTAAAGTTTCTTAGCCTGGGCTCTTCAGACATAGAAACTTGATATGGATCTCTGCTTTGTATATTTTGCAGGCATCATTAAAAATAACACATGAAAAGTTAAAACCAGCCCAACATGGTAGCATGTGAATACTAGATCCTTGTGGTGTATAGGAACAATTAAATTAATTAATTAATTAATGGATAGACTGGAATTTATTTCAGAACAAAACTAGTACACTTGATGCCTTCAAAGTAGTGATTGCTCCACAGAAATTGTTGGGTAAGCATCATATGATGACAATAAAAGAACACTAAGTCAACAAATGTAAAAGGAAAATCACACTTCTTAATACAGTTGAAAATAGACTGATAAATCCATTGTTTGGATGTGCTTAACAACAAACATGGTAAAGAAAATGTGTAACAGTTAAGCAACTTTAAGCATTTGTGATTTCCAGGAGAATGACTGTACCTCCCTAGCTGGGAACTGAACACACATATAAGAAATCATCATAAAAACAGTAGAAGCTCTGATTCTTGGTAAGACACACAGGTATATTCACTCTGTGCTGTGCTGTGCTCAATCATGTTCTACTTTTTGCACTGTAGCCTGCCAGACAACTCTGTCCGTGGAACTTTCCAGGCAAGAATACTGGAGTGGGTTGCCATTTCCTACTTTGAGGGATCTTCCCGATCCAGGGACCAAACCTGGGTCTCCCATGTCTCCTGCTTTGGCAGGCAGATTCTTTGCCACTGTGCCACCTGGGAAGCCCATATCCACTCTGTATCTCACACCAAATGTAGCTATAAAACCTAGACAGATTGACTTTTTGAGAACTGTGAATACTAAACAGCAGCAGTCCCAGATGGTTTCATTGGTAAATTCTCTCAAACATTCAAAGAATAAATAACACCAATATACTCTATCCCTTCCAGAAAATAGAATATGAAAGAATATTCCCCATCACATTTTGTGAGGCCAGCATAACATTATAGAAAAGTCAGACATTGTTCAAGAAAGCCAAGTCCAATATCCCTCATTAACACTGATGTGAAAGTCCACAATATAATATCAAATAGAATCAGTGACACATAAAATAATACCACAAGCAGATGAGATTTGCTCTGAGAATGCAAGGCTAGTTCAGTATTTGAAAATCAGTAAATATTGTCTAATATGTGATATAATTCATGAACCAAAAAGCACTTAATAAAATTATATATCATTCCAAGACTAAAACTTTCAGCAAACTAGGAATATTAGGTGACTTCCTAAACTTATAAAGACAATCTACACAATACTTACAGCTAATGTCCTACTGAATGATGAAAGATAGTAAGATCTGATACAAGGTCTTCTCTCACTACGTATATTCTCCAGCATACTGAAAGATTTAGCTGATGTAATAACATAAGAAAATGAAATAAAAGACATAAAGGTAGAAAGGAAAAAAAAACTTTCCTATTTTCAAACAATATGACTGTCTTCATAAAAATATTAAGAGATCTACTAAAAATATCTACAACACACAAAAAAACAGTAAAATTATAGGATAAAAGACTATTTTAAAAGCACTCTTATGATACTCATCCCTGGTGTTCATACTTTCGTGTAATCTCTTCTCACTGAATGTGGGAAGTAACCATGAATTGCTTCTAACCAACAAAATATGCCAAAAGTGATGTGTTGTCATTCCTGTAGTTATAATGTTACATAAGATTCTCTTGCTGGAAGAGTGTCTCTAGAGTCTCTGTGTTCTTCGCTGCCTTTCAAGAATCAAGATGTTATATATCCTATAATAATAATACAAGGAAGTGAAATTTGCCCAAAATCTAAATGATTTTTTAAGTCCTACAACCATGCATCCCATAACCATAAGGAGATGAATTTTGCCAAAAATCTGAAGGAGAATGGAAGCAGATTCTTCCCAGTAAATCTTTGCAGAGGACCCAGCTAAGTCATTTCTAGACCCTTGACTTAGAGAAATGTGAAATAATGGATTTTTATAGTTTTAAGGCACTAAGTTTGTTGTAACTTGTTACCCAACACAAAAAACTAACTCAAAGGTTAACACAAAACTCATATTCCTAGATTCTAGCAATAAACAATTGGAAATAATGTTTTTAACACTTCTAAACTTTAACAGTTCTAAAAAAATAAGATGTTCAGGCATAAACTGAATAAGACATGTACCAGGATTTGTTGCTGAAACCACTAAAAGCTAATGAAAGAAATCAAATAAAACTCAAATAAGTAGAGAGACATATTCAAAGAGCAATGTAGTGAATACTAAGTCTTTCCAAATTTATCAATAGATGTACTGTAATTCCAATTAAAATCCCTGCAGGGATTTTTGTAGCCACAGACAAGTCGATTCTAAAATTTATATGACAAAGTAAAGGAATTATAGTGAAAGTAAATTTGCAAAGGCAGAATAAACTTGTAAGTCTCATACTACTTGATTTTAAGACATAGCAAATAGACATTTCTCCAAAGAAGAGAAATGTATCTCTATACAGATGGCCAAAAAGCATATGAAAAAATGCTTAATACTAATTATTAGAGTGAAAGTGAAGTTGCTCAGTCGTGGCTGACTCTTTGCGACCCCATGGACTGCAGCCTACCAGGTTCCTCCATCCATGGGATTTTCCAGGCAAGAATACTGGAGTGGGTTGCCGTTGCCTTCTCCAGGAGATCTTCCCGACCCAGGGATTGAACCCGGGTCTCCCGCATTATAGGCAGACGCTTTACCGTCTGAGCCACCAAAGAGATGCAATCAAAATTACAATGAGATTAAATCAGTGGTTGTTGAGGATCATGGAAGGTGATAGTTATGATCACAAGAGACAGCACAAGAGATTTTGAGGGGTGAGCCGTGTATCATGTGGTTATATGAACCTATATATGTGATAAAAGTCAAAGTATACACTATAAAAATCCATTTTTACACATTAATTTTAAAAAGTAAAATTTAAAAATAATGTATAAAACATAGGCTAGCCCACAAAATGGAAAACCATACAGAAAAGAGAGAAGGGTGAGTCATTTGTTGCCCTGATAAACCATCAAATGAGCCACCAGGAAGCCTGATAAACCTTACCACAAAGCTGTATTACTTATGTTCTCTTCAGAATCCTGTAATCTCTTCTCCATCTTAACTTTGGTTTCAGAAATGCCATTAAACTCTATATATAACAATTTTTACCTCTGACAGTAATTATGACTATATTTTCATATTCCCATCCTGGGGGAAAATTATAGGGTCGATAAAGCTCACATAATATGAAGACTAGATGAATTCCTAGAATTACTGTCAATTAAGAATGATAGCGACTTGAATATATAATGTGTTTTATGTCATATCTATTTCTTTGTTTATTCATTTATTTATTTAGGTATATAAATTCTGATGCCTTGACATATATGAACTATGTGCTTCTTATATAAAATATTATATATTTAGCTTGTAAGTACTTTAAAAAAATCCAAAAATTATATTTTCTTCTTGAAATTCAACTTGATTTAGAAGATAGAATCCACACTGATATTTACCATTTGCTAACTAGGTAACTTAGGATAAATTCTTTAAGTTTTAGTTTCTTTCGTTCTTTGTTTTTTTAATCAGTAGAATTAAATATAATGATGGCTAACTTGTCTATGTCAGAAAGTACATTTAAAGTCAAAATAAATAAAATTGCCTAAATTACTCTAAAATCTGTAAAATCATTACTGTGTTTTTTTGATACAAAGTGAGACAGAGTTTGGTATGTATGTGTGTGTGTGTGTGCGTAAACTTAAATTTAAATCCCTTGAATACTGCACAGTAATCTTCCCTCTCCTGGAATATTCCTTTTAAATTTCTATCATTTTTAACATAATATGGTTAGCTGTTTTCTCATAAATTGAAGACTTCAAAAAGCAGTATTTCCTATCATCAGATACTCAGTCTCCTCCACTTCCAAAATATCTATAGCTAAATGGCTTAGAAGGGAGCCTATTAGCAATGATTTGGAAGTTCAATATTTTTGAACTAAAGAAGCTATTCAACTATATATATACCATGCCATGGGAATTTTAATGCATGTCTAAAGCTAGATGGGGCTACTGAAAAATAATCATTTGATGTGAAGGATATTTTTAATCTTTTTATTTTTCTCTTAGGAATGTGTATCTAATGATATGACAAACAAAATAGGTTTGCCAAGTGACTTCACAAAGTGGAAACTCAGAACTGAGAGGTCAACACTAGAATTAAGTGATTGCTTCCTTTTTTTTTTTTTTTTTTTTGTATTACTGTATCACTGTATTGGGGCTTCCCTGGTGGCTCAGAGGTTAAAGTGTCTGCCTGCAGTGAGGGAAATAAGCAATGTGCTAAATCTTGTGTCATCTTGGTATTTACACATATGTGCATTGTTTTAAGTTTTCTAAACTGTCAGTGATGTTGGCAGGGAAATAGGGAAGAAATAGTGGCCAGCTCCTTGTGAAGATTTGTCTCTAGAAATGTATTTGTAAGTCTTGTCTTTTCCAGTGCTCTAGGCTCCAAAATCACTGCAGATGGTGACTGTAGCCATTTAAAAGACGCTTACTCCTTGGAAGAAAAGTTATGACCAACCTAGACAGCATATTCAAAAGCAGAGACATTACTTTGCCAACAAAGGTCCGTCTAGTCAAGGCTATGGTTTTTCCATTGGTCATTTATGGATGTGAGAGTTGGACTGTGAAGAAAGCTGAGTGCCAAAGAATTGATGCTTTTGAACTGGGGTGTTGGAGAAGACTCTTGAGAGTCCCTTGGACTCCAGGGAGATCCAACCAGTCCATTCTGAAGGAGATCAGCCCTGGGATTTCCTTGGAGAGAATGATGCTAAAGCTGAAACTCCAGTACTTTGGCCACCTCACGTGAAGAGTTGACTCATTGGAAAAGACTCTGCTGCTGGGAGGGATTGGGGGCAGGAGGAGAAGGGGACGACAGAGGATGAGATGGCTGGATGGCATCACTGACTTGATGAATGTGAATCTGAGTGAACTCCGGGAGTTGGTGATGGACAGGGAGGCGTGGTGTGCTGCAATTCATGGGGTCGCAAAGAGTTGGACACGACTGAGCGACTGAACTGAACTGAACCAAAGTACCTTACACATAGTAAAGAACACAGGCTTCTACTTGAAATTTTATTTATCTTTTTAAGGGACTGATTTCTGTTACCAGAAATCCACTAAGGAAAGACTTCTTATATGTGAATGTCTGTCTCATTCTTGGCCTTTTATATTCTGTTTTCATTTAAAGTTCAGTTTTTCCAGTAGTCATGTATGGATGTGAGAGTTTGACTATAAAGAAAGCTGAACGCCAAAGAATTGATGCTTTTGAACTGTGTTGTTGGAGAAGACTCTTGAGAGTCCCTTGGACTGCAAGGAGATCCAACCAGTCTAACCTAAAGGAGATCCAACCAGTCTATCCTAAAGGAGATCAGTCCTGGGTGTTCATTGGAAGGATTGATGTGGAAGCTGAAACTCCAGTACTTTGGCCATCTGATGTGAAGAGCTGACTCATTTGAAAAGACCCTGATGCTGGGAAAGATTGAGGGCAGGAGGAGAAGGGGACGACAGAGGATGAGATGGTTGTATGGCATCACTGACACAATGGAGATGAGTTTGGGTAAACTTTGGGAGTTGGTGATGGACAGGGAGGCCTGGAGTGCTGCGTTTCATGGGGTCACAAAGAGTCGGACACAACTGAATGACTGAACTGAGGGGCTGCTAACTTTATGCTCTTATTTCTATGTGTGAACTGCTGAACAGGCCATTTAAAGGGAATGGCTAAGACCTGATCAAAATAAATGTTATGTATACTATTCACGTGAATAGAAGAGTTAAAACAGTTGGTGAATTTAATAAAGTAACCTAACATCACTTATTTTCCCAATCTCAACTTCATTTTCCCCTTATTATATAAATTATTCTTGTAGTAAAGAGAGAAAGAGAATATACTCTGATATGTATGTGCATGTGTACGTGAATCTCCATATTGCCTGCTTAGTTGATAGTCAGAGAATTTGAATTTGCCCTTGTTAGATAAAATAGAATAGCTTCATCCTTGCTAACTGCTAGTGTATGACTTTGAATTCTTTGCTCACCTTTCTTTAAATCGTACTCTTTTGTGGTTATTATTCCCATTTGTATCTTCTTGGGAGATCTGTTAATGAAAAACCTCAGGCTGAGAAACTATATTTTATTACATGTGAAGCAATGTACTATCAGGCATTTACTTTCAAAACATTAAAATTTGTGTCTTTATTTAAATCTATAGATGAATATAGTCAGATAGATAAGGCATTGATGGTAAAATGTTTACAACTATTCAAACTAGAGTTGTAAATCATTATTCTATTTCTTCAGTTTTACCATACATCTGAAGTATTCATAATATAAATTTAGAGAAAAATCATCTTTAGATCAAGCCAGGCTGCCACAGACATGTGTATTGAGATCATATAGCTTTGAACTTCAGAACTGATTTTATATTCCACAAACTATTGGCTGCCTTTATTGTAGGGATATATAAAATGATTTCCTACATCAGCTAGTGTTTCCTTCAGGGGGACCCACGGGAGAAATTTCTCATAGGTTGGAGAATCAGAAAACATCTCTTGTTTTTATCTTTTGGAGATTGTGACTCTTGTAACAGAATTTGTCTTTTTCATTGTTTTTGTGGTTAAGAACTTCAGAGTCAAATTTACAACCTACTTCCAGTACTTGGCAATGTCTTAAGGGTATGAAATTTATATCTTAACTGTTTTTTAAAGATTTATCTAGAAATATGTCCCACATCCCAGTTCTCTTATATACTCACTTTAAACAAAGTAAATTGTGCATTTTGTTATATTATATGTAATAAATCAATTTTTGAAAATGAGAGCTAAACATAATTTTTTAAAGATTTTTGTGTTTGTGTGTGAGAGAGAGACACACACACAGAGATAGTATATGTGTGTATAAATTGGTTTGAGTCATATACAACATTTCTCTACTTTCTTTTCATACCTGAATCATCTAGCACTTATACATCTATTGTGAAGATATCAAGAACATCCTGTACTATCCAGCTCCTGTTCCTCATTAACCAATACATGAAAGATCTTTATCATCTAAATGGACATCTATTATGCATAGAAAATTTCATTAAGCTTTCTAGTAATAAGAATTGTCATATAGACATGTAAGCCATAAATGTCACAGATTACTACTTTCAGATTTTAGAGTAAAAACAGGAGCTTTATAATAAAATGGTTAACAACTGGAGAAGGATTATAAAGTAACATATCAAAAAGGACAGTATGATCTCTGTTCGTTTCCAAGGCAAACCATTCAATATCATGGTAATCCAAGTCTATGCCCTGACCAGTAACACTGAAGAAGCTGAAGTTGAATGGTTCTATGAAGACCTACAAGACCTTTTAGAACTAACACCCCCAAAAGATGTCCTTTTCATTATAGGGACCAGAATGCAAAAGTAGGAAGTCAAGAAACACCTGGAGTAACAGGCAAATTTGGCCTCGGAGTACAGAATGAAGCAGGGCAAAGGCTCATAGAGTTTTGCCAAGAGAACACACTGGTCATAGCAAACACCCTCTTCCAAGAACACGATGTCTACACATGGACATCACCAGATGGTCAACACCGAAATCAGACTGATTATATTCTTTGCAGCCAAAGATGGAGAAGTTCTACATTAGTCTGTTAGGAGGGCCGCCATAACAAAATGCTACAGACTAGGTGGCTTAAACAGTAGAAATTTTTTTCCTCACAGTTAATGGAGGTTTAGCGTTCAGATCAAGGTGTCTGCAGGTTGGGTCTCTTTTGAGGCATATAGGGGAAGCATTTGTCCATGCCTCTCTCTTTGGCCTGTAGACGTCTGCTGCTCTCTGCTGCTGTGTCCCTACCTATGATGTCTCTCTACGTGTCCTGACACCAGTCAGGACACCAGTGTGGATTAGGGTCCACCCCTATAGCCTCCTTTGAACTTAATCACCTAGTTAATGGGACCATCTCCAAATACAGGCACTTTCTGAGGTGGTGGGGGTTAGGCCTTCAATGTATGAATTTTGGAGGGACACAATCCAGCCCGGAACAGATGTCCATAATATGAGGAAGTGGTGACATTGGGGTGAGAGAATTACGTAATTCAAGTTCAGTTGGAAGCAAAGTCATCTCAAGATGGCATTGTACACTTATATATACCATGATATAAGTGTATATAATATTAAGAGTGGTCATTACTAACATTAAATTTAGTATTATCTAAATATTAGGGAATTCCCTGGCAGTTCAATGGTGAGGACTCCTCACTTTCACTGCTGAGGGCCCAGATTCAATCCTTGGTCAGGGAACTAAGATTGCACAATCTGTGGGATGTAGTCAAAAGAAAAATTTGCTTAATTTTTTTAAAAAATTAAAAAATATATTAAAAGCATAAATGAAATAGTAGACAAAAGCAAGCATAATCCCAAGGTAAGTTAATAATTACTAATTATTAATGCTTATTCCTTTGACTAGTTAATTGAAATAATAAACTTATTTTAAATAATCATAAAATATGAGATTAAGGTGTGAATACTAGTCAATATATTCCAGTCTTTGGGGAACAGGAAATTGTACAAGATTTTTGTGGTTCCTATTTAAGAGAATAGTAGTTATTTTACTAAGGTAAAATAATAATAATAGTTCCTATACTAAAATAATAGTATAGTGACCTATTTCATGATTATTTTTATAAAATAAATTAATATAATTTGTTAAATATTGTATTGAGATACTACATGCATTTTCTTTATTCCCTATAAAATAAAGTTTTTTCAATTTTCTTTCTCAAATGTGAATACAGTACTAATTGGAAAAAAGGAAGATTGACTGCTATAAATAAAGATAGTAGAATAGCACTTGATTAGGAATAAGAAAGAATTAGTTTTTTTGGTCAGGCCATAAGGCTTGTGGAATCTTCATTCCCTGACCCGAGATTTAACCTGTGCCACCTGCAATAGAAGCAAAGATTCCTAACCACTGGACTGCCAGGGAATTCCCAGGAAAGAAATTTTTCCTATGAGATATATTCTCCATTTGTAAGGTCTTGGTCAAGCTACATAACCACTCTCTGAATCTCTCTTTCCTTAATTATAAAATTAGGAGAATACCATGTGATGTGTTTATGAGTAGTTTCCATTCAATCATTCAACATATAGTCATATACGCCTGCTACGTACCACTGTTTTAGGCAATGAAGATAGGGCACGAAGGGAAACAATCATAGTTTCCATGGAGTACATTACGGTGGGAGAAACAGACAATAATGACAATAATAAAAGAAACATGCACTTCCATGTAATTGTAACAACTTAATAAGTATGATAAAGAAAAATAAAGCATAGTAAGGGAACTGAGAATGAGGTGCTATCCAAGAAACAGAGCAAAGGAAAACATATGTGTTAAATGTACAATGGAACAACAAACTGCAGAAACAAGCATATTGTATTTACTACCCATTTTAGTCCAATTTAAAATACCTGCCAAAATTTAATATTTTTAAAATAAATACTTGAAACTTTCATATAAAAATAGTATATGTTTTTAATTAAATGTATAGAACTACTTATAATACAATAGTCTTTTTTTTAACTATCTATAATTAATATCAGCTTTTCTGTCTATTTGTGAATTTGACATGCTATTCAATTCAATTAGAATAAAGATGTACTAGTCTATTTTTTAATGTTTAAACATTTTCATATGTTAATCTGACAATGATAGATTCTGATTAGATTTTTTTCTAAAGAAAAAAGAAGGCAAGGGAAATTCTGTAGTTCATGATTTTACTGTATTTAAATTTGGAGTAAAGAATAGTTCAAATGAAGAAGAAAATAAAATCACAGTTTGACAACTACAATACATACATTAAATTGGCCATATCTATTGATATTCATTTTTTACACTTTAGGAGCATTTGCAATGGGTAAGATTTTTTTTTTTAAAGAACTGACCATTTATTGAAAAGTTGCTTTTGTATTTGATTCTATCATGACTGCATAACAAAGATTTAAAAATATTAATTTCCGTGGTTTTGCTTCAATGGAAACAGACTAAGTTTTTTCAGGTTACAACAAGTTTAAGGTTCCATTAATGATAGTTAAAAAATAGTCTCAGTGAAATAAAAAGATGAAGAAAGAACATATTTTTACCACTTTCGTAATGTTATTCAAAGGTTTCTAAATGTCTAGAGCAATAAGATAGTAGTATTTTCTATTGGTATATTTTAATTTTTTATTTTTCAAGTGGGAAATATTTGATTATACTATGAAAAGAATAATAATTTAGCTCACCTTTGGTTCTTTCAAGGACTGTATAGGACAGCAATTTTATTATTAAATCATGTATTTTCAAATTGTTTTTTGTTGTTGCTCTTCTAAAACTGGATTTTGTTTGTTTGTGTGGGTGGTATTTTCTTTTTCCTGCTTGCCCTGTTTTTTATCATCTATCTTCCACAGTTTTGTTTAACAGTTTTAAAAGACATTTTCCAAAGTTTCACAGACATATGCTCAACATATATAATTAACTTCTTTCCAGTAGGAAAATACAATGACAATATAAGGGGAAGTATACGACTAACAAGTTGTTCCCCTCCCACTGCCTGTTTTTTAACAAGAAAATATGCCTGAAGTGTTCAGTGAACAAGAACAAAAGCAATTAAAATCTGAGATCTTATGTTGAGGAATGCAAATGCTAAGTTTTCCTTTAACTCTGTGAGTCAAGTAAGTTATGAGTTTACTGTGCAAGCACCTAGAAAATTAGAAGTGCTTTGATATTATCTGAACTATTTTCCAAATAGAGTTACTTTCAACTTCTATTAAGTGTGGGTATTACTCAAGTCATATATATTTTTATTTATTTATTTATTTAGCTGTTCAAATAGCTTACCATTGCAGATCCATGAAAACTATATGATACCAAGGCAACTTCATTCCTTTTTTAGGGACCAGGGAAAGCAGGTCAACTCACAAAATGTGTCTTGTTAATCAGAATTTTCAGTTTAAGACTTAAATAGTATAGGCAATTTAAAAGGGTCAACATAAGGGCCTTATTAAAAATAAACAAGCCCATAGCACTTAAATTACCACTGTAATTGTAGAATGAAACTGGTGTCACATGAGTAGGATAATTGAATTGGGATTGAAAACTTTGGGTTGCCAGTCTTGAGAAATTAGTTTGAAATGCACAAAACTTTACGAGCGAATTATCTTAATAGCAAAGATATGTTTTTTAGGTGACAGAGGAGTTATACAGTGGATGAAAAGGAGAGAAGGAGAAGAATTGGACTAATATATCAAAAGAAAAATATAATACGTTGCTTCTTAAGCTTCTGCTGCTGCTGCTAAGTCGCTTCAATCATGTCTGACTCTGTGCGACCCCAGAGACGGCAGCCCACCAGGCTCCCCCATCCCTGGGATTCTCCAGGCAAGAACACTGGAGTGGGTTGCCATTTCCTTCTCCAATGCATGAAAGTGAAAAGTGAAAGTGAAGTTCCTCAGTCGTGTCTGACTCTTTAGCGACCCCACGGACTGCAGCCTACCAGGCTCCTCTGCCCATGGGATTTTCCAGGCAAGAGTACTGGAGTGGGTTGCCATTGCCTTCTCCATCTTAAGCTTCTAGTCGATCTTAAAATTTGGAAAACTTTCCAGTGGCAAATTAGGAGTCAAATCCAACCAACACTCCCTCCAAATAGTCATCAGTACTGCTTTATAATTTATTTGTTATTGTCATCTTCTCTGGTGTCTTATATTCATCAACACACACACACACAGCAATTTAAAATGCATTGTAAATGATGCATTTTAGTAAAGCCTGAATTCTAATGGAAGATTCTCAAATTAGTCTTTTCATTTTCCAATGACCATCTTAAGTAAAGGAACTAAATTCAACAGTGTACTATCATGTATAGTATAGGCATTTGACAATTGATTAACACATTTAAATTAAGATAAAATTAAGATGTCTGTTGAGTGTGCACATCTCTCAATGTGACTATGTAAAGAAATATACAGTAATGAAATTAAATTATATATAAAATTGTAATCAACAGAAGATAGAAATGATTTAGGATGTTCAACATAAACCTACTGTCTTTTCATTCTTTAGCTAATTCAATCTTATGTACTAATCTGAAGGTTCTTCTCTTCAACCTTGCTAGATCATCATTTACCCTTTCTGAAAATAATGCTTATATGTGTTAGTTAACATGTACTGAAGACTTACTATCTATAAAGCACTGGTTTTGTTATTAGCCACTTTGGTTTTTATCTTTGTTGTTTAGTCACTAAGTTGTGTTTGAATCTTTTGCGACCCCATGGACTATAGCCTGCCAAGTTCCTCTGCCCATGGGATTTCCCAAGCAAGAATACTGGAGTGGGTAGCCATTTCTTTCTCCAGGGGATCTTCCCAACATAGGGACTGAACCCACATCTCCTGCATTGGAAATCACAATTACAGAAAACTAAAAAACTGATGACTTGGATCACAGCCTTGTCTAACTCAATGAAACTATGGGCCATGCCCTGTAGGGCCACCCAAGATGGGCGGGTCATGGTGGAAAGTTCTGACAAAATGTGGTCCACTGGAGAAGGGAATGGCAAACCACTTTAGTATTCTTCCCCTGAGAACCCCATGAACAATATGAAAAGGCAAAAAGATATGACACTGAAAGATGAACTCACCAGGTCAGTAGGTGCCCAATATGCTACTGGAGAAGAGTAGAGAAATAACTCCAGAAAGAATGAAGAGACAGAACCAAAGGGGAAAAAATGCCCAGTTGTGGATGTGACATGATGGAAGTAAAGTCCTATGCTGTAAAGAACAATATTGCATAGGAACCTGGAATGTTAGGCCCATGAATCAAGATAAATTGGAAGTGGTCAAACTGGAGACGGCAAGAGCGAACACTGACATTTTAGGAATCAATTAACTAAAATTGGAATGGGTGAATTTAGTTCAGGTGACCATTACATCTACTATTGTGGGCAAGAATCCCTTAGAAGAGATGGAGTAGCCCTCATAGTCAACAAGAGTCTGAAATGCAGCACTTGGGTGCAATCTCAAAAATGCCAGAATGATCTCTGCTCATTTCCAAGGCAAACCATTCAGTATCACAGTAACCCAAGTCTATGCCCCAACCACTAAGGCCCAAGAAGCTGAAGTTAAATGTGTAGGTCTTGAAGACCTGCAAGACCTTCTAGAACTAACAGCAAAAAAAGATGTCCTTTTTTCCCTAGGTGACTGGAATGCAAAAGTAGGAAGTCAAGAGATACCAGGAGTGACAGGCTAGTTTAGTTCTGGAGTACAAAATGAAGCAGGGCAAAGGCTAACAGAGTTTTGCCAAGAGAGTGCAGGCAAAATCTTTGCCAGGGTTTTGCACTGATCATAGCAAATACCATCTTCTAACAACACATGAGACGACTCTACATATGGACATCACCAGATGGTCAATACTTAAATCACATTGATTATATTCTTTGTAACAGAAGATGGAAAAGTTCTATGCAGTCACCAAAACAAGACCAGGAGCTGATCATGGCTCAGATCATGAAATCCTTATTGCAAAATTCACAGTTATTGAATAAAGCAGGAAAACACCTCGACCATTCATGTATGACCTAAATATAATTCGTTATGATACAGTGGAAGTGACAAATAGACCCAAAGGATTAGATCTGATAGAATGCTTGAAGAACTACGGACAGAGGTTTGTAATACTGTAAAAGAGGCAGGGATCAAAATTACACTCAAAAAGAAGAAAAGCAAAAAAGGTAAAATGATTGTCTAAAGAGGCATTACAAAATAGCTGAGAGAAGAGAAGCAAAAGGCAAAGGACTAAAGGAAAGATATATCCATCTGAATGGAAAGTTCCAAAGAATAGCAAGGAGAGATAAGAAAGTCTTCCTCAGTGATCAATGCAAAGAAATAGAGGAAAACAATAGACTGGGAAAGACTAGAGATCTCTTCAAGAAAATTAGAGATACCAAGGGAACATTTCATGCAAAAATGGCCAGAATAAATGACAGAAACTGTATGGACTTAACAGAAGCAGAAGATATTAAGAAGAGGTGGCAAGAATACACAGAACTATACAAAAGAGATGTTCATGACCCAGATAACCATGATAGTGTGATAACTCACCTAGAGCTTGACATCCTGGAATATCAACAAAGCTAGTGGAGGTGATGGAATTCCAGTTGAGTTATTTTAAATCCTAAAAAATGATGCTGTGAAAGTGCTGCACTCCATATGCTAGCAACTCTGGAAAACTCAGCAGTGGCCACAGGACAGGAAAAGTTCAGTTTTTATTCCAATTCCAAGGAATGCTCAAACTACCACACAATTGCACTCATCTCACATGCTAGCAAAGTAATGCTCAATTTTCTCCAAGGGAGACTTCAACAGTATGTGAACAGAGAACTTCCAGATGTTGAAGCTGGATTTAGAATAGGCAGAGGAACCAGAAACCAAATTGCCAATGTCCATTCAGATCAGTCACTCAGTCATGTCCTACACTTAGCAATCCCATGGACAGCAGCATGCCAGGCTTCCCTGTCCATCACCAAATCCTGGAGCTTGCTCAAACTCATTTCCACAGAGACAGTGATGACATCCAACCATCTCATGCTCTGTCATCCCCTTCTTCTCCTGCCTTCAATCTCAACATCAGAGTCCTTTCAATGAATCAGTTTTTCACAACAGGTGGCCAAAGTACTGAAGCTTCAGCTTCAACATCAGTCCTTCCAATGAATACTCTGGACTGATTTCCTTTCGGATTGACTGCTTTGATCTCTTTGCAGTCCAAGGGACTCTCAAGAGTCTTCTACAACACCACAGTTCAAAAGCATCAATATTTCAGCATTCAGCTTTCTTTATAGTCCAAATCTCACATCAATACATTACTACTGGAAAAACCAAGGCTTTGACTAGGCGGACCTTTGTTGGCATAGTAATGTGTCTGCTTCTTCATATGCTGTCTAGGTTGATCATAAATTTTCTTCCAAGGAGCAAGCATCTTTTAATTTCATGGCTGCAATCACCATCTGCAATGATTTTGGAGTCCAAGAAAATCAAGTCTCTCATTGGTTCTACAGTTTCCCCATTTATTTGCCATGAAGTGATGGGACTGGATGCCATGATCTTAGTTTTCTGAATGTTGAGTTTTAGCCAACTTTTTCAATCTCCTCTTTCACTTTCATCAAGAAGCTCTTTAGTTCTTCACTTTCTGCCATAAGGGTGGTGTCATTTGTGTATCTGCAATTATGATATTTTTTGCAGCAATCTTCATTCCAGCTTGTGCTATATACAGTCTAGCATTTCACATGATGTACTCTGCATATACGTTAAATGAGCATGGTGAAAACACACTGCCTTGATGTACCCCTTTCCCAATTTGGAGCCAGTATGTTCCATATCCAGTTCAAACTTGCTTCTTGACCTGCATATAGATTTCTCAGGAGGCAGGTAAGGTGGTCTGGTACTCCCATTTCTTTAAGAATTTTTCACAGTTTGCTGTGATCCACACAGTCAAAGATTTTCAGTTCAGTTCAGTCGCTCAGTCATGTCCGACTCTTTGCGATCCCATGAATTGCAGCATGCCAGGCCTCCCTGTCCATCACCAACTCCCAGAATTTACTCAGACTCATGTCCATCAAGTCGGTGATGCCATCCAGCCATCTCATCCTCTGTCATCCCCTTCTCCTCCTGCCCCCAATCCCTCCCAGCATCAGAGTCTTTTCCAGTGAGTCAAAACTTCGCATGAGGTGGCCAAAGCACTGGAGTTTCATCTTTAGCATCATTCCTTCCAATGAACACCCAGGACTGATCTCCTTTAGGATGGACTGGTTGGATCTCCTTGCAGTCCAAGGGACTCTAAAGAGTCTTCTCCAACACCACAGTTCAAAAGCATCAATTCTTCGGCACTCAGCTTTCTTCACAGTCCAACTCTAACATCCATACCTGACTACCGGAAAAACCAGAACCTTGACTAGACAGACCTTAGTTGGCAAAGTAATGTCTCTGCTTTTTAATATGCTATCTAGGTTGGTCATAACTTTCCTTTCAAGGAGTAAAACGTCTTTTAATTTCATGGCTGCAGTCACCATCTCCAGTGATTTTGGAGCCCATAAAAATAAAGTCCGACACTGTTTCCACTGTTTCTCCATCTATTCCCCATGAAATGCAAAGAAATAGAGGAAAATAACAGACTGGGAAAGATTAGAGATCTCTTCAAGAAAATTAGAGATACCAAGAGAACATCTCATGTGAAGATGGGCTCGATAAAGGACAGAAATGGTATGGACCTAACAGAAGCAAAAGATATTAAGAAGAGGTGGCAAGAAAACACAGAAGAACTGTACAAAAAAGATCTTCACAACCCAGATAATCACGATGGTGTGATCACTCACCTAGAGCCAGACATCCTGGAATGTGAAGTCAAGTGGGCCTTAGAAAGCATCGCTATGAACAAAGCTAGTGGAGGTGATGGAATTCCAGTGGAGCTATTTCAAATCCTGTAAGATGATGCTGTGAAACTGCTGCATTCAATATGCCAGCAAATTTGGAAAACTCAGCAGTGGCCACAGGACTGGAAAAGGTCAGTTTTCATTCCAATCTCAAAGAAAGGCAATGCAGAAGAATGCTCAAATAACTGCACAATTGCACTCATCTCACACGCTAGTAAAGTAATGCTCAAAATTCTCCAAGCCAGGCTTCAGCAATACGTGAACCATGAACCTCCTGATGTTCAAGCTGGTTTTAGAAAAGGAAGAGGAACCAGAGATCAAATGGCCAACATCTGTTGGATCATGGAAAAAGCAAGAGAGTTCCAGAAAAACATCTATTTCTGCTTTATTGAGTATGCCAAAGCCTTTGACTGTGTGGATCACAGTAAACTGTGGAAAATTCTTCAAGAGATGGAAATACCAGACCACCTGACCTGCCTCTTGAGAAATCTGTATGCAGGTCAGGAAGCAACAGTTAGAACTGGACGTGGAACAACAGACTGGTTCCAAATAGGAAAAGGAGGACGTTAAGGCTGTATATTGTCATCCTCCTTATTTAACATCTATGCAGAGTACATCATGAGAAATGCTGGGCTGGAAGAAGCACAAGCTGGAATCAAGATTGCTGGGAGAAATATCAATCACCTCCGATATGCAGATGACACCACCCTTATGGCAGAAAGTGAAGAGGAACTAAAAAGCCTCTTGATGAAAGTGAAAGAGGGGAGTGAAAAGGTTGGCTTAAAACTCAACATTTAGAAAACTAAGATCATGGCATCTGGTCCCAAAGACTTTAGCGTAGTCAATAAAGCCGAAAAAGATGTTTTTCTGAAAATCTCTTGCTTTTTCGATGATCCAGCGGATGTTGGCCATTTGATCTCTGGTTCCTCTGCCTTTTCCTAATCCATCTTCAACATCTGGAAGTTCATGGTTCATGTACTGTTGAAGCCTGTCTTGGGGAATTTTGAGCATTACTTTGCTAGTGTGTGAGCAGAGTGCAATTGTGTGGTAATTTGAACATTCCTTGGCATTGCCTTTCTTTGGGATTGGAATGAAAACTGACCTTCTCCAGTCCTGTGGCCACTGCTGAGTTTTCCAAATTTGCTGGCATATTGTGTAGCATTTTCACAGCATCCTCTTTTAGGATCCGAAATAGCTCAACTGGAATTCCATCACCTCCACTAGCTTTTTTCGTAGTGATGCTTCCTAATACCCATTTGACTATGCACTTCAGTATGTCTGCCTGTAGGTGAATGATCTCACCATTGTGATTATCTTGGCCATGATGATCTTTTTTGTACAGTTCTTCTGTGTATTCTTGCCACCTCTTCTTAATATAATCTGCTTCTGTTTGGTCCACACTGTTTCTGTCTTTTGTTGTGCCTATCTTTGCACATAAGATTTCCTTGGTATCTCTAATTGTCTTAAAGAGATCTCCGGTCTTTCCTATTACATTGTTTTCCTCTATTTCTTTGCATTGATCACCAAGGAAGGCTTTCTTATCTCTCCTTGCTATTCTTTGGAACTCTGCATTCAGATCGGTATATATCTTTCTTTTTCTCATTTGCCTCTTGCTTCTCTTCTTTTCTTAGCTATTTGTAAGGCCTCCTCAGACAACCATTTTGCCTTTCTTTTTCTTGGGGATGGTCTTGATCACTGCCTCCTGTACAATGCCACGAACCTCTGTCCATAGTTCTTCAGGCAGTGTATCAGATATAATCCCTTGAATCTATTTGTCACTTCTACTGTAATTGTAAGGGATTTTATTTAGGTTATACTTGAATAACTTTTATTCAGAAGTTTCATTCATAACCTTTATTCAGAAGGTTACTACTAATAATCCCATGGAAATAGTAGCCATGTTTCCTCTTTGTAATTTGAATACTGTATACCAGAAAGGGTTTTTTATAAATGGGATAAAGGGTCTCCACATTTCTCAGTGATTTTAGGAAAAAAGTATGGCAGACTTTAGAAAAAAGAAGGATTAAGTCATATTAAAAAGTGACACATTTCTTATTTTTATCTGCATAATGATTTTACAGTATACCCTTTAATTTAAAGTAGAAGCCTTCCATTTCTTTTTTTCTTTTTGGCTGTGCTGTGCCTGACCAGGAACTGAACTCACACCCTTAGAGTCCTAACCACTGGGCTACCAGGGAAATCCCAGTACCCCCATTAGTCTCACATTTCTCACTAAGTTCTTTTGATTCCCCCCCCCCCCCCCCCAACCAAATCCAAAGCAAGAACTGAAGCCTGGAAAATACCCCTTTAATAGCAGCAATAACACCAGTACAAGTCCATAAATTATCAGACAAGCCACATTTCATTATTAGACTTAATGCCATGCTGGGCTCCATCCAATGGCTAATGTTTTCCATTCTTTTAAATTCCTGTTGCCAAGAGTGGCTCAGTTTTTGTTACTGCTAGTTACTCTGACAGAGACGGTAATGGCACCCCACTCCAGTACTCTTTCCTGGACAATCCCATGGACGGAGGAGCCTGCTGGGCTGCAGTCCACGGAGTCGCTAAGAATTGGCACAACTGAGCAGCTCCACTTTCACTTTTCACTTTCATACGTTGGAAAAGGAAACAGCAACCCACTCCAGTGTTCTTGTCTGGAGAATCCCAGGACGGGAGAGCCTGGTGGGCTGCCGTCTACGGGGTCACACAGAGTCAGACACGACTGAAGCAACTTAGCAGCAACAGCAGCAGTTACTCTGAATATGAAATGTACCTAGACTTGGTTTTACAGGAAAGTGCAATCAGTTATTTATCTGCACCCCTCCTCCCGAGGTATATTTTCTTTTTTTCTCCTTCCCCAACTATTTCAATTACCATTTTAAAAACAAACACCTCTTCTAAAAACGATTTGCTTTTTCTTCTGAAAAGTTATATAATATACATTTCATATCTTCATTTTATAACAGGATAAATTGTTTTAATTGCCAAAATGTAATCAAGGGAGTCACATACTTTAAAAGAGCATTATAATTTTCCTGTAAAATTGATCCACACTTGTGGTCATTTTTTATAACAAAGCTTTAAACGGAAGCGTCCATTTAGCTGCACTTGAATTGGTGACATTTTTAGGCTGTCATTACTTACAGAATGAGTGAACCAGTGTCTCAACATGAATGAGCGGTAAGTGACCTTTGAAAATGTTTTTTCAGAGTAAGATTTTTTTCCTTTCTCTATTTTTTAAGTAAAATAAACCTGGATTAGAAATATGATTAATTCTAACTAAAGTTGCCCAAAGTATTCTCAGAAATGAAAAAAGCCAATCATCTTTCCATGTTTATCCCTTAGGTACAAGGATATTATAAATTAGTAAATTATATTTAATTGTGATTTTGGACTACTAAAATAGAAAAAAAATACTGTTTTTTTCCCCCCATTTTATATTCTACTAACATTCACTTAATACTTGATATATATATGTCATATATTTTTAAAAAACAGTTTTGGAAATAAACATATAAAATCCAATCTCTCTTTTCAAGAAACTTTTAGTTTACTAGAAGTTATAAAACGTATAAATATAATTCAGTTCATGGTAATTGCAAAAACAGTTGGAAATAAAGTAGTTCATTTGCCCTTGGAGACCACCCTCTACCATTCTTCACTCTGTTATCTTAAAAATCTGATCTATATAAATGATATTTATAATCTTTGACTTCCAGTGGGTTTGACCAATGGGGAGCACCAGCATGCCTTCACGAGATAAAAGAGAGCTATAAAGTTGGAGTATTTAGGAAGTATTTAGTCTCAGCTTTTTCCTTATGATGTCAATGTGGGCTAGAACATGTCCCGAAGCGAAAGCCTCAATGTCTGGCAAAGTTTCTTCTTTACAAAGTGTTCTCTATGTCTGGATCCTGCTAACTCATCTCTTTCAGGTCCAGAGGTGGGAACTGGTAGAAGCACCATGGGAGCACCCCAGGCTTCTGCCATTTCCCTTCTCATTACATTCAGTTCAGTTCAGTTCAGTCGCTCAGTCTTGTCCTACTCTCTGCAACCCCATGAATCGCAGCACGCCAGGCCTCCCTGTCCATCACCAACTCCTGGAGTTCACTCGGAATCACATCCATCGAGTCAGTGATGCCATCCAGCGATTTCATCCTCTGTCGTCCCCTTCTCCTCCTGCCCCCAATCCCTCCCAGCATCAGTGTTTTTCAATGAGTCAACTCTTTGTATGAGGTGGCCAAAGTACTGGAGTTTCAGCTTCAGTATCATTCCCTTCTAAAAAAAGTCCAGGGCTGATCTCCTTCAGAATGGACTGGTTGGCTCTCCTGATTAAACCCTGCCTAATATTTGAATTTGAGTGTGCCAGCTCTTCCCTATCAATACTCAGAAATGAATGTTTTTGGGAAAAAAATAATCAGATCTAGCTATGAACAATTCTGTTATCTTTGATTATGTAGTATATAATAGTTAGAATGGTAATGAAGGTTTTTTCTTTAGTTCATAGGCAAACATGCTTTCATCACTGTAAAAGAAACAATAATGCCCTATATTTTAGAGAAATATAAATATCAAATTTTACAACTTCTGGATGGTAGGGGCATGATTCTTCACCTCTACTTCTCCATGCTTTTTTAAAAACTGAGATTACAGTTAACATACCATAAAGTATATTCTTTTAAAGTTAGAGTGCACTGATTTTTTATATATTTACAAGTTTGGGCAATATCACCAGTATATAATTCCAGATGGTTTTTATCACTCCCAAAAGAAACCCCACACTTCTTAGCCTTCTCTCTCCAGTAGTCCTATCTTCCTTATCCCTAAGCAACCATCAATCAACTTTCCCTCTCTATAGATATGCTTATTCTAGAAACTTCATATAAATGGAATCTTAACAATATGCCACCTTTTGTTTACGGCCTCTTTCATTTAGCAAAATGTTTTCAAGGTTCATCTATCTTGTAGCATGTGTCAATCTTCATTCCTTTTTACTGTCAAGCAAAATTTCATTGCATGGATATACCACATTATATTTATCATCAGCTAGTAAAGTAATGCTCAAAATTCTCCAAGCCAGGCTTCAGCAATCTGTGAACTGTGAACTCCTAGATGTTCAAGCTGGTTTTAGAAAAGGCAGAGAAACCAGAGATCAAATGGCCAACATCCGCTGGATCATGGAAAAAGCAAGAGAGTTCCAGAAAAACATCTATTTCTGCTTTATTGACTATGCCAAAGCCTTTGACTCTGTGGATCACAATAAACTGTGGAAAATTCTTCAAGAGATGGGAATACCAGACCACCTGACTTGCCTCTTGAGAAACCTATATGCAGGCCAGGAAGCAACAGTTAGAACTGGACATGGAACAACAGATTGGTTTCAAATAGGAAAAGGAGGACGTCAAGGCTGGATATTGTCACCCTGCTTATTTAACTTCTATGCAGAGTCCATCATGAGAAATACTGGGCTGGAAGAAACACAAGCTGGAATCAAGATTGCTGAGAGAAATATCAATAACCTCAGATATGCAGATGACACCACCCTTATGGCAGAAAGTGAAGAGGAGCTAAAAAGCCTCTTGATGAAAGTGAAAGAGGAGAGTGAAAAAGTTGGCTTAAAGCTCAACATTCAGAAAATGAAGTTCATGGTATCTGGTCCCATCACTTCATGGGAAATAGATGGGGAAACAGTAGAAACAGTGTCAGACTTTATTTTTCTGGGCTCCAAAATCACTGCAGATGGTGACTGCAGCCATGAAATTAAAAGGCGCTTACTCCTTGGAAGAAAAGTTATGACCAACCTAGAAGGCATATTTAAAAGCAGAGACATTACTTTGCCAACATGATCCGTCTAGTCAAGGCTATGGTTTTTCCAGTGGTCATGTATGGATGTGAGAGTTGAACTGTGAAGAAGGCTGAGCACCGAAGAATTGATGCTTTTGAATTGCGGTGTTGGAGAAGACTCTTGAGAGTCCCTTGGATTGCAAGGAGATCCAGCCAGTCCATTCTGAAGGAGATCAGTCTTGGGTGTTCATTGGAGGGATTGATGCTAAAGCTGAAACTCCAGTACTTTGGCCACCTCATGCGAAGAGTTGACTCATTGGAAAAGATCCTGATGCTGGAAGGGATTGGGGGCAGGAGCAGAAATGGATGGCAGAGGATGAGATGGCTGGATGGCATCACCAACTCGATGGACATGAGTCTGAGTGAACTCTAGAAGTTGGTGATGGACAGGGAGGCCTAGCGTGCTGTGATTCATGGGGTCGCAAAGAGTCGGACACGACTGAGTGACTGAACTGAACTGAACTGAACTGAAGGAGGAATGGTTTAGTTGCCAAGTCAGGTCTGACTCTTGTGACCCCATGGACTGTAGCCCACCAGGCTCCTCTTTCCATGAAATTTCCCAGTCAAGAATACACGAGTGGGTTGGCATTTCCTTCTCCACGGATCAAATCTGCTTCTCCTGTATCTCCTGCATTGCAGGTGAATTATAGGGACTCATTAAGGAGGATAAAACCCCGTTAAATAATTAAAAGTTAACTTTTCATTATCCAGGCACACAGGGGATCCAGTCCAGTTTATTCTAATTTGGAAAAAATAAAGTAATGTGGTATTCTTGTTAATGACTAGGCTGGAGTAAAGTTCATGTGAACTGCTTTCTGAGATTAAGGATCCTGTGTTAAAATCAAGTTACTATATACAAAAAGAGAGGGGATAGCATATACTTCATATTTCCCTTGATTCAGAGTCTTCCTTATAAGTTTGCTTTATGACCACAAGTGAGTGCCTCTGGCATTTTAGAAGTCCCTTGGTGTGGACATTGGAAAAGATTCTCTTGGTTTGCAAAGATCATCTGGTAAATGTAGAATAAGATTCTTCCTCGCTGTCATGTTTATGCGAGCTTGTTCATTACCGGGGTGAGAAGGTATCAAGGTAATCACATACTTTGAAGGTAACATTTTGTCAAATGTTTTACGCAATTCAAAAGAGCAATTAATATAAAATGTCTCTTTATCTCCTTAAAAGATTTCATAAGAATATTTGTAATTCTATCTTATTTAACAGAAATGATTTCCTATGACCAGAACAGATGTTTATTAGTCTGAGCCATAGAGAGGAAAATATAATTGCTTTTTCTTAGAAAACTGTGGTTCTTGTTCTTCTTTATTTTCTACCTGGCTATATAATAGTTTTATTCCACAATGCAGCAGTGCCCACAGATTTTATTTTCTCTTTATTTTGGCTTCATAGTTTCCTATTAAGAAGTCATCACAATGTGGCAAGAGAAAAAGCAATGGGTATTGATATAGAATTTTCCTCCATTCTGTAGCCACCATATCAGCAGAAGCCCATGTTTTTAATAAGTGTGTTGGTAACTAATTCTTACAACACCACAATTGATATGATGTTTAGAAGCAGGATAAGTTTCCAATATAATGGAAGTGAATTCCATTTGCTCACTTCCACCCTCATTTTCTTCTCAGAAGATAAAAAACAAGGCATACAGAAGTCAAAGAATTTGTCCAGTCATGAAAAATGATAGTGGGAAGTTGGAATGGATTTTTAAACTATCAGTCCAGTGTTTTCTGCATATGCCAGAAAGCCTGTAAAATTATGTCACACTATCAGAAATTTTCAAATATTTATTTCAATGTTGTTTTTATCTCTGTAATGACATTAAATAATTTTTATGACAATATGAGGTTTTATTTTTAATTTCTACATTACTTTTAATGCTTATGGTAGAGAGGGCTTCCTTGATAGCTCAGATTCCTCAGAATCTGCCTGCAATGCAGGAGACCAGGGTTCAATCCCTGGGTTGGGAAGATGCCCTGCAGAAGAGAATGGCAACCCACTCCAGTATTCTTGCTGGAGACTCCCATGGAGAGAGGAGTCTGGTGGGCTATAGTCCATGGTGTCACAAAGAGTCGGACACAACTGAGAGACTAATACTTTCACTTACATTGATAAAGAAGCAGATAAATAAAAATTTAAAATAACAATAAATAATTTATACAACCATAAAGCTATGTCAATATACTACCTTTCGTATGTTAGTGGTAACTTTCCTTTCTTTGGAGCCATCATATTTGCTTCTCAACTTAATTATTTCCATGTAAATGACCAAATGAAGAGGTTCATACTAAACAGGATACTGAAGTGATGAATCCTGGCATTTTCTAGACTTTCCCTGGTAAGTCATGTCTGACTCTTTGTGACACCTCATGGACTGTAGTCTGCCAGGCTCCTCTGTCCATGGGGATTCTTCAGGCAAGAATACTGGAATGGGTTGCCATGCCCTACAAAGGCAAAGGTGAAAAGGAAAGATATATCCATCTGAATGCAAAGGTCCAAAGAATAGAAAGGAGACATAAGAAAGCATTCCTAGGTCATCACTGCAAAGAAATAGACCAAAAAAAAAAAAAAAAAAAGAATAGGATAGACTAGAGATCTCTGCAAGAAAATTAGATGTATCAAGGGAAGATTTCATGCAAAGATGGCCAAAATAAAACACAGAAACAGTATGGACCTAAGAGAAGCAGAAGATATTAAGAAGAGGTGGCAAGAATACACAGAAGGACTATTCAAAAAAGATCTTCATGACCCAGATAACCACGATGGTGTGATCACTCATTTAGAGTCAGGCATCCCAGAATGCGAAGTCAGTGGGCCTTAGGAAGCATTACCACAGACAAAGCTAGTGGAGGTGATGGAATTCCAGTTGAGCTATTTCAAATCCTAATAGATGATGCTGTGAAAGTGCTGCACTCCATATGCCACCAAATTTGGAAAACTCAGCAGTGGTCACAGGACAGGAAAAATTCAGTTTTTATTCCAATCCCAAAGAAGGGCAATGCCAAAGAATGTTCAAACTATTGCACAATTGCATTCATCTCACATACTAGCAAAGTAATGCTCAAAATGCTCAAAATGCTCCAAGTGAGGCTTCAACAGTATGTGAAATGAGAACTTCCAGATGTTGAAGCTGGATTTAGAAAAGGCAGAGGAACCAGGGATCCAATTGCCAACATCTGTTGGATCAGAGAAAAAGCAAGAGCATTTCAGAAGAACATCTATTTCTGCTTTATTGACTACACCAAAACCTTTGACTGTTTTGATCACAACAAACAGTGGAAAATTCTTCAAGAGATGGGAATACCAGACCACCTGATCTGCTTCCTGAGAAATCTGTAGGCAGGTCAAGAAGCAACAGTTAGAAGTGAACATGGAACAACAGACTGGCTCCAAATTGGGAAAGGAGTACATTGAGGCTGTATATTGTCACCCTGTTTATTTAACTTTTATGCAGAGTACATCATGTGAAATGCCAGCCTGGATGAAGCACAAGCTGGAATCAAGATTCCTGGGAGAAATATCATAATCTCAGATATGCAGATGACACCACCCTTATGGCAGAAAGAAAGGAAGAACTAAAGAACCTCTTGATAAAAGTGAAAGAGGAGAATGAAAATATTGGCTTAAAACTCAACATTCAGAAAACTAAGATCGTGGCATCTGGTCCCATCACTTCATGGCAAATAGATGGGGAAACAGTGGAAACAGTGACAGACTTGATTATCTTGGGCTCCAAAATCACTGCAGATGGTAACTGCAGCCATGGAATTAAAAGACGCTTGCTCCTTGAAAGAAAAGCTGTGCCAACGTAGACAGCACATTAAAACGCAGAGACATTAGTTTGCCAACAAAGGTCCATCTAGTCAAAGCTATGGTTTTTGTAGTATTCAGGTATGGATGTGATGGTTGGACCATAAAGAAAGCTGAGCACCAAAGAATTAATGCTTTTAACTGTGGTGTTGGAGAAGACTCTTGAGAGTCCCTTTGTCAGGAAGGAGGTCAAACCAGTCCATCCTAAAGGAAATCAGTCGTGAATAGTCATTGGAAGAATTTATGCTGAAGCTGAAACTCCAATACTTTGGCCACCTGATACGAAGAACTGATTCATTGAAAAGGACCCTGATGCCGGGAAAGATTGAAGGCAGGAGGAGAGGGGGACCACAGATGAGATGGTGGGATGTCATCACCAACTCAATGGACAGGGGTCTCAGCACACTCCTGGAGTTGATGATGGACAGGGAAGGCTGGTGTGCTTGTCAATGAGGTGGCAAAGAGTCAGACATAACTGAATGACTGATCTGAACTGAACTCTAGGGGATCTTCCCAACTCGGGGATTGAACCCAGTTCTCCAAATTGCAGGCGGATTCTTAACTCTTTGAGCCACCAGGGAAGCCCTTTCGCGCTAAGCTTAGCTATATAAACGATAATGTGCTCCTTACCCTCCCTATGTCTCCAAAATCTTTTATTTTGAAGCATTTAAGATGTTCAACTCCTCATACAGGGTCCCATGAACTTAGCATTTCCAGCTCATTATAGGCACTACAAATATAAGTGTTTTCCTCAGAAATTATAGCCAGTTCTCCTTTGCTCATGTTTACACAGAGATCAGTAATTATTAACTCATGCATATAATAATTACTAATATTCTTGGTGAGAGAAGTAGAATTTATCATAGATATCTCAAGCATAAGTTCACTTAATTCTTTCAACAATTACATAAGAAAGGCATTGTTATTATTTCTGGTTTATAGCTGAGACAAAATTAATTAAGTGATCAGCCCAAACAGCAAAGTCAGGATGTGAGCCTCACACTTGGAACTTAAAATTGTCCTTAAAGAACCCTTTGCTCTGCCCTATCCTTCCAAATGCTAATAAAACACATCTTGCTCATTTCTTACTCCATGGTTTTTCACATTGCTTCTAGTTCAAAAATATTTTTTCTTCAAAGAAGTAGAATCTTCAATTAAGCACAGTCTAATCTCACTTCTTGTCATGGTATACATGCTCAATATTAATGCTCAGTTTAATTTCATCAATTTTCACTGTTGATGTGCTTCTTATAGATTTTCTTATGTCAGTTATGTATATTTCTTTAGAGATATTCAGAACTTTTCCATTTTTATTATGGAAAAAGTGACCCCAGATAATTGGTTACTATGATGATTGCAAGCAAGCTTATGTGGAGATATTTAAGGTCCACTTTTATTATTGTTCATGGCATTCATCATATAATTTCTATTAAAAATGAATTGATGAGATATACCACTTTTAACATTCTAGTAAAAGACAACACTGAAAAAAGATAAATATCTCTGTTTTAAAAAATTAAGTATTTTTTAAGCTTTAGTAGCACATTGGCTAATATTTTAAATTAAAATATGCATTTAATTTAAATATCATCAATAAATTAGGATTACAAAAGAAATTCCCACAAAATTTTATGATTTGAGAATGTCTTAAGTTTATGTCACTCCCTCAATGATTTTATTTTTTACAAGAATGACCAGATGATGTTCTCTGAAATCTATAATGTGTTCCTTTGGTGCTTTTCATTAATAGAGTGTCTTATGGAAACACAACTTGGATAAGAACCTAACATCTCAATAACATCCACTGAAAAAGCAACTATTTCAGAATTCCAGGCTTTTATCTGCATAAATATAGGTTTTTTGAAATAATTTATCTGCTAAATAATTGAATTGAGGTTTCCTTGACATTGCAGATTGACTCTCCACATGCATCTGAATAGCATCCATTTTTCTTGAAATCTATTAGAAATTTCTTATCTCAAAGGTTGGCCATCTTTATTTAAATGTACAAATATAGAGTTGTGTTTTTTTACAGTGCATTAGCACCCCAATATCTATTGAGTATTTATCTTTTTCAAGTTTTAGTACAGAAAGGTGAGATAAAATGATACAAGAAAGCAAAAAGAGTCAGAATTCAAATAGAATCAGATAAAAAATGATCAGGTTTACAAACTCAGACTAAAACTGATTTTATCACTTGCTAAGTAAATTAGACAATATTTTAATAAGAGCACTTACATATGAGAAACAAATTATAATCTGTGACGTAATATTTAGTGTAATCACTATGTTGCTTTCTAACAGCTAATTGTCCCAAACATACTACCACTACCACTTGTGTCAGGTAGATACCACTGAAAATTACCTGAGCTTCTTTTTGTATAGAACTGGAAAGGAGGTAAGGGATGAAAAAGCAGTAAGAAGGAACAGAGGATGAGAAAGGGGTGGAATGGAAGTACAGGACGGAAAAGAGGGATGAAAATAGAAGCATAAAAAGAAGCAGAGGTGGAGACTAGTAAAATGATAGGCATATGGGGCACAGTATGATATGATTTCCTGATACTCATAATGATTAAAGTAAGAAATTAGAATTACTGGAAGTACGTGTCTAATATGACTTGTTGAAAACATGCTTGTTGGCTCAGCTATTTTAGTGCATTTAACTTTAGTTGAGTTGTGTTTTCTTTACACTCTTGGTAATGCTAAATATAATAACCATACTTTACAGATACTCATTTTTCTTAAAATGACCAAATAGTTAAGGACTGAATGTTATATAATACATTTTATAGTCAACGAAAATCCTCAAACCTATTATCTGTTCACTGACAAAGAAAATAGAATAGACAAAAATAATCCAGAAACTCTATTCTGCTCTTAGCAGTGCTTTAACTAGTTTACACCATAATTACCAAAGTTGTCATTAACTCTGAACAGAGGGACACTTTTCTTTTATTGCTGCTATATTTTTATATGCCAGAATAAACTGCTGGGTTCTCAAAAGTTTAACTAGTGACTTTAAGTTGTGATTCTGTTGGCTTCAGTCACTCTATTTAGATTTTTCTAAACTTTAAGTTTATAACATTTTAAGCATACATAAATTTCATGCTTGATTCACTAATGCTTACCACATAGGAATTGTCTAATATAATTTAGGTAGCTTTCAACATATAATATTCTGATAGTACCGATGGTCCTACACATCTGAGCTTTGTTTGGATTTCACTTAACTAAATCTTTAAGTATTTAATTGCTTTTTTAAATAAGTGCTTTCAAATAAATACCTTTATGCTGTAAGTTAAGCATGATCAACCCACACAGAGCTTCTCAAACTTTAGCACAAATCAGAGTCACCAGGTGGGATTGTTAAAACATGAATCTCTAGACCCCACCCTCAGAAACTCTGAATCAGCAAGTCTGGGTGGGCCTGGGAATGTGCATTTCTAAGAAGCTCACAGGTGATACCAAATCTACCAGCCTGCTGATCACACTAGAACAGATTTCAGAGTATGATTCAATCTATTTAGAGAAATGTTTCCAGTTGTTGATATCTAGTTTGCTTTTCAGCTTGGGAGCAAAGACTAAGATACTATCTTAAAATAGGCCAAGACAGTTTCTCCTCTTGTCTTCAGTGTTCTCTAACATGTAAGTGTATATTACCAGCATTAAGAGCAGAGGTTTGAGGAATGGTTAACTTGTCAGCTTCACTAGGTGGGAAAAGAACATGAAATTTAGAAACAGACAAGATTTCAAACCTCAGCTTTAACATTTATTAGCTGTTTGCCCTTGGGCAAATTACTAAGACATTCTGAATCTCATTTTTAACATTTGTACAGAAAGAATAATAAGACCTATATTAAACCATTATTGTAAGCAGTTAACTAATTAACCTACATAAAGACATTATGAAATCTGTAAAGCACTTAACCCATGTCCTTTGAGACCTTGCTCGCTTCATGATGCTCTTCATTCCGACCCGCCCCAACTGCCCCGCCCCGCCCTCACTTCCAACTCTTTCTTCATCGCTTCTCTTTCCAGGCCAAAAAAATAGTTTCTCTGGCTCTGTCTCTAAGCCAAAAGGCAAAATTTCTCCTCCATTATAAAAACACTCTTTTCTGACCCCGTTTGGCTGCTGACTTCTCCCCTCAGTTTCTCTCACAACCAACCTCTGAATAAATTATATTCATTCCTTGCTTCCAGTTTCATATTGCTTAGTCCTTCATCTAACCATTATAGCTGAAATCGTATCTCCACCACTAAAATAAAGTTGCTTTCTTAACAGTCACACGACTTTGTAAGTGTCAAATCAATCCCTCTCATGAGTGATATCTCCCAAGCATCTAGTCTCTAACCCTCAGTTGCTGGCATGGCTCATGGCTTACTTGCCCTGGAAACTCTCTGATACATAAGCTTTAGCAAAACTGCTCTCTCTTGGTTCTCCTTTGCCTCAGTGGTTGCTGGTACTTCTTCCACTGTTTGTCCTTATTTTCTCTCAGTCTTCACCTGTCTTTGGGGGATTTCCTCCTTATGCAAGCCTTCAATCCCCATCTCTGTACCCTGGCAACTCACTAAACCCACATCCCCCATTGCAGACTTTTTTCCTAAGTTGCAGACTGACCCAGATTTTAACTGAGTATCACCACCATGATGGCTAAAGTTAAATTACATAACGCTAAACATTTAAGACATTCCCAGAATGTGAGTCTATATTTCTTGTGTATGCTGTGGGACTGGATGGCAATTCTGTACACCATGGCTCAAAGGGCATCTGGGAGAGTTCCCTCTGCCTGAAACATTTCTTTCTTCATTTGGAAAACTTCTATTTATCCTTCAGATTAAAGCAAGGAATTAGTTTTACCAGAGTCATCTGACCACCCAAGTAGCTCTAGCTATGTATTTCTTTAGCACTCTGTACCTCACCTATATCAGGGTCCCTCCCATCTCTTCCATTATTCTCTAAGTCTCATAGAGGAAGAGATTGACTTGTCTCTCTAACTATTGAACCACTGGCACAGAGCTGAGCACATGGCACATAATAGGTGCTTAAAAATAGCTCTAATTCCTTCGTCTAATACCACTCAGACATTCAATCAATAATCCCTGTGCCACAACTCCTCTGTGTGATGTGTGAACTTAGTGAGAATAGACACAGTTCTCTTTCTCAGTGTCAGTGTGTCAGAGAAACACAACTTTCCAGACAAGTAATAAACAGTCACAAAAGGTAAAACATTATGAAGGAGAAAGAATGTGGAGAAGGAGAATAACAGATGGGAGTCTGCATAAACAGAGAGGTAGACAGAGTTGGGAGTTCTTTATTAAACAGGAATGAGTAGGCTCTGACCATGCAAGGAGGAAACATCATGAGCAAAGAACTTGTTGCGGGAAAGATCTTGTTGCGGGAGAGATCTTGTTTGGTTTTATTTTGGGGAGACTGTCTCTTCCCCAACCTGGGAGGAGAGTGTGTGGGACCGTAGGAAGTGAAGTGAACTACTGTCTGAGATGAGGCTGAAGAATTAAGACAAATCCATTCTTTGCAAAAATGTTGTCAAACAAGAATGATTTCTTTCTTTAGATTGTGTTCAATGAGTTTAAATGTTCTAGTTATTGGTCACAACAGATTTTCATGGTGTGTATTCAGTCACTGTAATTTCCTATGGTACATAAATTTTAGCTATTCTCAGTAATGCCTACATGGTTTCTAAAAATGATTTTTATATGCTTTGTTAGTAGTCAGTTCTCCAAAGAAGACATACGGGTGGCCAATAAACACATGAAAAGATGCTAAACCTGATTCATTATTAGAGAAATGCAAGCCGAAACTACAATTAGGTATTACCTCACACTGGGTAGAATGGCCATCATCAAAAAAAAATCTACAAACAATAAATGTGGAGGATGTGGAGAAAAGGGAAGCCTCTTGCACTGTTTGTGAGAATGTAAATTGGTACATCCACTATGGAGAACAGTATGGATATTCCTTAAAAAACTAGGAATAAAACTATCATATGACCCAGCAACCCCACTACTGGGCATATACCCTGAGAAAGCCATAATTCAAAAAGACATATGTACTCCAATGTTCACTGCAGCACTATTTACTATAGCTAGGACATGGAAGCAACCTAGATGTCCATTGACAGACAAATGGATAAAGAAGCTGTGGCACGTATATACAATGGAATATTACTCAGCCATAACAAGGAATGAATCTGAGTCACTGTAGTGATGTGGATGAACCTATAGCCTGTTATAAGAGTGAAATAAGTCAGAAAGTGAAAATCAAATATAGTACATTAATGCACACATATGGAATCTAGAAAAATGGTACTGATGATCCAATCTGCAGGTAGGAATAGAGACACAGAGATGGATAATGGACTTATGGACACAGTGGGGGAAGAGTAGAGTGGGAAAAATCGAGACAGTAGCACTGACATATATATACACCACCATGTATAAAACAGAAGGTGGGAAGCTGCTGTATAACACAGGGAGCCCAGCTCAGTGCTCCTTGACAACCTAGAGGGAGGGATTTGGAGGTGGGGTGGGAGGGAGCTTAAGGGTGGGGGGGATATATGTATACTTATAGCTTATTCATGATGTTGTATAGCAGAAACGAACACAACATAATAAAAAAAAATTATCCTCCAATTAAAAAAAAGATAAATAGGACAAAGACAGCTCTATTAAATGACATAGAAATACAAAATTATAGAAATCAGTCAATGTAACAATTGTTTATGGCAATAAATATAACAAGTTAAATTCCCACAAAAATACATTATCTTTTAACACAACAAAACTTTGGAGATAAACCCATATTTTTCTTTATACAATATATCAGGATAGCTCTGTGTACATGATTTCCATATAAAACTTCAAGGATATGTGTGATAAATTAGATTTATGTCATCATTTTAATGAAAAAAACACTATACACTTAAGAGTATCAGGAAGAAACTGAAGTATAGAAATCTTATTTCCTAAAAGTAATTTATTGTAGAATAAAAATTTCATTAAACAATATTAAGTGTCAAACTATCAATTTCAGTTTATATAGCAGAAACTTGAAATAACACCAGCCCCAATCTTAGTATCATGTATTTACTTAAATGCAAAATTTATAATACGGGTTAATCCTGCACATAGGTCTCAACTTCAAGTTCAAAACTACCTTTCTAAATTCTAAGTCTAAAAAAAGCTTTTAAGTATGTAATGATTGTTGCCCATTTAAGGCACCTAAATTTATAACATGATGGCTTGTTTAAAATATGAATTTTCAACCTTAGTACCTTTTGGATTCAATAGCTCTTTCCTGTAGGAGGCTGCTCTAATCATTTAGGATAGCGTGCTGCATCCCTGGCCTCTACCCACTAGAAGCCATCTGTGACTCTAAGTTCTCCAAGTGGTGACAAACAAAAGTCTAGTGAAGAAGACTAGTTGATATGCTTCAGCAATCTGAGGCTGTAGGTCTAGAATATAGTATTCCATCCTTTCCAACACAAATGTTCCTATTTTATGTCATTAATATCCAGAATGATCCTAAGTGAGATCTTATCAATGCATCTGAATGCTAGAGTTCACTGATACTTTTTGAAAATGATATGGGTTTTGTTGAAATGATTGACTATCTTGATAACAAGCATAAAAGGAACAATTGTTAAATTATGTTTTTTTCTCTACTTATGTCTATAGTTCATATAACTGTATAAAATATAGAAAACTAAGTAAACAATAGAGGAAAATGTAAAGCTACTATGGATAACCACTTTTAGCATTTTGAAATATTTATGCTATCTGGATATTTTTTGTATAAAATTGGGAAAATACTGTTACATAATTTGCTTTTTATTGAGTGTGGTTTCTATTATACAAAATATTATACTGTATGCATTTGTCTATGTCACTATATCTTTTGAAAACATGAATTTTTATGTACTATAATTAAGAAAAGATTATCTTGAATCTACCCTTCTCATTCATGCTTTTGTAATCTATTTTCTGATTAAAATATATAAGCATAAAAATAGTTTAATATGGTTTTCAGGCAGTTTTCTTCCCTTACACTAAGACTTTTCCTTATTTTCTTTTTGGTCTAATACTGACCACAACCACATAAAAATAAAATAACAGTATACACGTGAAGTGATAGGACCAAAAGGAAATCCATACATGGACATACATACAATCACACAATGCCCTAATTTCAAACAGTTTTCTGAATTTACAGGCAAACAGATTGGAAATAAGTTTTCAGATGCCTATCCACAAATCTTAAAGGGTGACTAAAGAAGATATTGATTTTCAAATGAAATGATGAGTTAATTATATTCTTACAATGATTATATAAATGTGAAAGATACTTTGGTTTTCTACTTAAAATTAGTATACAGGAATAATGTGTATATTCAACCACAGGTATATATTTGAGAGACTAGGAAACAAATATCCATAGAAATCCTTGTATGAAATGTTCATAAGTAGTACTCTTAACAGCCAAAAAGATGGAATCAACACAAATAACCATCAACTGACAAATGTATATACAAAATGAGTTATGTCAACACAATTAAATATAATTCAACCATAAGACAATGAAGTACTGATATGTTCTGTAACAAGTATGAATCCTGAAAATGCTAAATGAAAGAAGAGGTCACAAAAAGCCACATGCTGTATGATATCATTTATTTGAAATGTCTAGGGTCTATTAGTGTTAGTCCCTCAGTTGTGTCCAACTCTTTGTGAACCCATGGACTTAGCCCACCAGGCTCCTCTGTATGTGGGTTTTCTCAGGCAAGGCTACTGGAGTGGGTTGTCATTTCCTTCTTCAGGGGATCTTCCCGACCCAGGGATCAAACCCACGTCTCCTGCAATTCCTGCATTGCAGGCCGATTCTTTACCGCTAAGCCACGAGGGAAGCCTAGAATAGGCAAACCCATAGATAAAAAGAAAGCAGGTTAGTAGTTTTCAGATGAAGAATGACTTCTAATTGGTTCAGAATTTATTTGAGGGTGATGATAATGTTCTGGAATTAGAAACTGGTGACTGTTGCACGACATTGTAAATGTAGTAAAATCCAAATAATTGTATACATTAAAGGCGATTTCATGGTATGTGAATTACATCTCAATAAAAATTAATATGAGAAATAACAATCCATCTATAATCCATTTCATAGTAGACTACATACATGTGGTATCTATGATGACCAAAGCAGGAAAATAGATTCCATCTTTAGGAAAGAACACTCCAGTTGATAAAAGAAATTGGAAACCTATCCCTTGGCTAAGAAAAAAAAGTTTAGAAAACTCTGCATTGTACTTTCCACTGCTTTAGAGAAAGGAGCTTAGTAGACTCTCAGGGTATCTATCAGTAAATATCTTCACTTGCAAGAAGCAACAGTTCCCCTGTAAATGCACGGTTTTAACTATAAAGTCTAGCATAAAGCTATTTCAATAGCATCACCTGCCATTTACTATCAGAAGAGATTACAACCAAGATTGTCCCTGGGAAAATCAAATGACACTGTTCTTCAAACACATCAAGAAAGCAATATTTCAATATCTGAAGTTTATAAATCTAATTAATGAATCATCTTCTAAATTATTCTGGTTGCTTGGGGTCAGGATTTGAACCTTTCTCCCTCTGGCAAGATTTATCTCCATTTTAGAGAAAGAACCAATAGTAGTTCTATCATTTCAGTAAACTGTGAGGGGGAGAAGGTCAGCTCAACGCATCACAAAGCAATAAATACTCCCCTCTTAGCCTAAAGGTTTAGGATGACATGAACTAATTTCAGTTTTTTAATCGGTGTAACATACAGTTAAACAATTCCCCAAGGATGTAAATGCCATGAATGAAGGTAACAATACAACTTCTAAAGGATTCAAAATAAAACATATGGCCCATTGATATTAACTTACCCATATGGGAAATCATGGTGGATATCATACTATTATCATGCTAATGTGGAATATGAGCTTCCCTGGTGTCTCAGAAAGTAAAGAATCTACCTGCAACGCAGAAGATTCTGGTTTGATCCATGGGTAAGGAAGATCCCCAGGAGAAGGGAATGACTACCCACTCCAGTATTCTTGGCTGGAGAAATCCACGGACGGAAGAGCCTGGTGGGCTACAATCTATGGGTCACAAAGATTTGGACACTACTGAGTAATTAACACTTTCACTTTTTTTCAATGTGAAAAATCAAGGTATATAAATTGAAAACACAAATCTTTATTCAACCTGTTGTGAAGTACAGAATGTGAACATTTCACTCAGAGCCTATTGTTGACATAGTCCTTGGTTTTAATTTCCGGTATTAGTTTGTTGTTCAGTTGCTCAGTTGTGTTTGACTCTTTGTGACCTCATAGACCACAGCATGCCAGGCTTCCCTGTCCTTCACCATCTCTCAGAGCTTGCTCAAACTCATGTCCATTGAGTTGGTGATGCCATCCAACCATCTTTTCCTCTGTCATGCCCTTCTCCTCCTGCCTTCAATCTTTCCCAGCATCATGAATCTTTTCTAAGGAATCGGCTCTTTAGGTAGCCAAAGTGTTGGAGCTTCAGCTTCAATATCAGTCCTTCCAATGAATATTCAGGACTGATTTCCTTTAGAATTGACTGGTTTGATGTCCTTCCTGTCCGATGGACTCTCAAGAGTTCTCTTCAGCACCACAGTTCAAAAGCATCAGTTCTTCTGCGTTCAGCTTTCTTTACAGTCCAGCTCTTATATCCATACATGACTATTGGAAAAACCAGAGCTTTGATCAGATAGACCTTTGTCAGCAAAGAAATGTCTCTGCTTTTTAATATGATGTCTAGGTTTGTAACAGCTTTTCTTCCAAGGAGCAAGCGTCTTTTCATTTCATGGCTGCAGTCACTGTCTGCAGTGATTTGGGAGTCCAGGAAAATATAGTCTGTCACTCATTCCATTGTTCCCCCACCTACTGGCCATGAAGTGATGGGACCAGATGCCGTGATCTTAGTTTTTGAATTTTAAGCCAGCTTTTTCACTCTTCTCTTTCACCTCCATCAAGAGGCTCTTTAGTTCCTCTTCACTTTCTGCCATGAGGGTGGTGTCATCTGCATATCTGAGGGTACTGATGTTTCTCCTGGGAATCTTGATCCCAGTTTGTGCTTCATCCAGCCTGGCACTTCACATGATGTACACTGCATATAAGTTAAATAGGTGGAATGACAATATACAGCCTTGACATTCCCCTTCCCCAAATTGGAACCAGTCGTTTTTCCACGTCCGTTTCTAACTGCTGTTTCTTGACCTGCATACAGTTTTCTCAAGAAGAAGGTAAGGTGATCAGTATTCACATCTCTTTAAGAATTTTCCAGTTTGTTGTTTTCCACACAGTCAAAGGCTTTAGCATAGTTAATGAAGCAGAAGTAGATGTTTTTCTGGAATTATCTTGCCTTTTCTATGATCCAACGGATGTTGGCAATTTGATCTCATATTATAATGGGTGCTATATCCTTACAGGAAAAGACTCATGTGATAAAACATTTTAGCTGACAAGTAAGAATGAATCAGATCTGACAGGAAGGTGACTTCATTTGGAGGTGAATAGAAGGGCAGTGTGGAAAATGAGACATGCAAAGAAATATGGAAAAACAAAAAAACTTAACAAAGCTACTTCTGTGAGTAAAGTTTCAGGTAAAGTTCTTAGTGTTATGAGCTATATGAATTATCATTAAATCATTAACAACAATTCTTACTTAGCATTCAGCACTGGTTCTCGTTAGGTTTTTGAAGTACCAGAAAATGACAATCTTTAATACAAAATGCCATTTTGACAAGGTACCACTCTGTGTTTACACTTGCAATGCTATGCCCGAGTGAACATGGGAAAGTAATGTCAATCAGCCCGTGAAAAGGAAAAAAAAAGTTTGAACAAAAAACAAGTGTGCTATTTACCATGCAATCCGAAAAGATAAAAAAAAATTAAAAAATGGAGACAAGCTGTGAGAAAATACAACTTTTTCAAAACAGACAAAACTTAGTTCTACTTCCACCTCATCTCTTAGGCTTAATATATAGCAATTTTTAATACATTGTTCTAATCTTGTTAGATGTGTAGGCATCCAGCAAGTCTTTTTGAGAAATACAGAATGCAAACATTGCAGTTGTCTTCAGTCACTCACAGTTGGCTGCACTGTGTTGGGTCCCAATTTATCAGCTATTAACTGTAACAGGTAACTTTTATTGCTATGGGAATGCTTTATCTTATGAAGATAACATTGATATTACCAAAAGAATGCAGTAAAAGGAAGGCACTTGACTAATTACTGGGCTCCAAGATATTCTTTGGCACTGACAGTTTTCCAAAATTCACTCAGCTTATTTAACATAGTACTACTGTTTATTAAACTGCCACCTGGAACTAACAATAACTTTGCAAAAATAAATCAGCTATTTAGGCTTAATGTATGATAGAGTCTCTCAACATTTTTTCTTCAGACCCTAAACACTTGAATGATAGGGAATATTTCTACCATGAAAAATGGCTTAGGATATGCCAATCAATTTGGAAAATTCAGCAGTGGCCACAAGATTGGAAAAGGTCAGTTTTCATTCCAATCAAAAAGAAAGGCAATGCCAAAGAATGTTCAAACTACCGCACAATTGCATGCATTTCACATGCTAGCAAGGTAATGCTCAAAACCCTTTAAGCTAGGCTTCAACAGTATGAAAACCAAGAACTTCCAGATATACAAGCTGGATTAAGAACAGGCAGAGAAAAGAGAGATCAAATTAACAACATCCATTGGGTCACAGAAAAAGCGAGGAAATTCCAGAAAAAAAACATCTACTTCTGTTTCATTGACTATGCTAAAGTCTTTGACTGTGTGGATCACAAAAAAATGTGGAAAAATCTTAAAGAGATGGGAATACCAGACCACCTTACCTGCCTACTGAGAAGCCTGCATGCAGGACAAGAAGCAACAGTTAGAACCAGAGATTGAACAAACAACTGGTTCCAAATTGGGGAAGGAGTATGTCAAGGCTATATATTGTCACCCTGATTATGTAATTTATATGCAAAGTACATCATGCAAAGTGCCAAGCTGGAAAGAAGCACAAGCTGGAATCAAGATTCCTGGGAGAAATATCAGTAACCTCAGATATGCAGATGATACTACCCTCATGGCAGAAATTGAAGAGGAACTAAAGAGCCTCTCAATGAGGGTGGAAGAGGACAGTGAATAAGCTAGCTTAAAAATCAACATTCAGAAAATTAAGATCATGGCATCTGGTCCCATCATTTCATGGCCAATAGATGTGGAAACAATGGAAACAGTGACAGACTTTATTTTGAGGGGCTCCAAAATCACTACAGATGGTGATTGCGGGCAGGAAATTAAAAGTCACTTGCTCCTTGGAAGAAAAGCTATGACCAATCTAGGCATCAGTCTAAAAAGCAGAGACATTACTTTGCCAAAAAAGGTTTGTCTAGTCAATGCTATGGTTTTTCCAGTAGCCATGTATGGATGTGAGATTTGGAACATAAAGAAGGCTGAGCACAGAATTGATGCGTTTGAACTGTGGTGCTCAGAAGACTCTTGAGAGTCCCTTGGACAGGAAGGAGATCAAACCAGTCAATTCTAAAGGAAATCAACCCCGAATATTCTTTGGAAGGACTGATGTTGAAGTTGAAGCTTCAATACTTAGGCCACCTGATGCAAAGAGCCACCTCATTGGAAAAGACCCTGATGCTGGGAAAGATTGAAGGCAGGAGAAGAGGAAACAGGATGAGATGTTGGATGGCATCATCAACTAAATGGATGTGAGTTTCAGTAAACTTTGGGACATACTGAAGGACAGAGAAGCCTGGCACGCTGCAGTCCATAGGGTCTCAAAGAGCTGGACACGACTGAGAGACTAAACAACAACGGAATGAGGCATAGCTCTTTTCCAGGTACATATATCAACAATGTTATTCATTTATTTTTGGTAAAGGAGAAGAGGACCTTTGGATGCTTGAAGAAATTCTCCAGGTGAGCCTTATACATTTAAACCCCAAACCCTCAAGAATTTCTCATAGAACCTTTTCTTGAAATATGTCTTTGTTATTGATCGTTGATATTTTTATAGTGAAAGAATACAGAGTTTAAAAATTAGTTTTAAAACTCCAAATAATATTTAAACAATGGTAACTATATCTCTACTCAACAGAATAAAAAATGAAATATATATATATATAATTTGCTACTTACAGACTTTCATACTTTATACAGCTTGTCCATTCATTAAGTAGTATCAGGTGCTAGATGCTATTCTAGATGTCTTAGGGGTGCAGATATGATTCAAACATGGATGAATTCTCCATTCATTAAGATTATAATCAAAGAAGAGAGCTTATAAATGCACATAAATAAGTACTATGTGAGCTAAAATGGAAGTAATAGTGGTATAGTGAAAATTTCATAAGGAGAGGTTAGTTAATAAAGTATTATTTTACAGGCAGACTTTAATTCAAATATTTGTCAAAAATACCTGTTACTGTTTTAGCCATTATCAAAATCTACCACTGAATTGACCTCATATTAAGACAAAATAAGCCAATAAATCCAGGTAATGCCAACTTTTTAGGAATGATCTGAGGTATGAACATAATCTTTTGCCTAGTAGTGTTGGAGGATCTTGTATTGATAAGCATAAGACATTAGAAATATTTGTGATCTATATCTGCCTACATCAGAAATGCCACCTCTTCAGAAAAGCCTTTAATGATCATCCTATCATTACACCCCTGTCATTCTCTAGCCCTCTTCTCAATTTTCTTTGGCATATCAGAATTATTTTTTTTATAGTTTAACTATAGTTTTATAGATTTAAACCATAGTTAAACTATAAATTTATGGTTATTTGTTTACTTACTGTCTTCCCCAAGATTATCTAAGCTCTTTGAAGGCAGAGTACTTTGTCCTGTTCACTGTTTGTTATATTACCAGTATTTGGCCTATGGTAACCATTCAATAAGTCTTATTGAATTAATAAATAATGTGATAACTTACTAGTAAAGTAAGCACAGGTTCTAGGATTTCAAAGCACCAAGCACTATAAAGTTTATTATTACCCATGTGATTTCATCCATCCCTTTGGCTTTAAGTGACATCTATAAGATGATAACTGGCAAATGAATGTCTAGAAGCCTGACCTCTCCACCTGAGCACTGGCTACTGGACATCTTTGAATGGCTAACAGACAAGTTTAATATTTCAAGAAGAAAAATTTTGATTTGCTGTCTGCAGACTAGCTTCTTTGACTGTTTTCCATTTTGGTGAATGCTATTACCAGCCACCTAGTTCTTTAAGCCTCACATGGTCGTGGTTCCTCTTTCACCCTCCATATCTGATTCATCATCTGCTCAGCTATGTCACATATCCATCTGCGTTTGTCCTCCTACATAGTGTTCCAATCCTAAACTAGCTTCATTTCTTATCTTTCCCTACCTACATCCTTAACTTCCTATAGTCCTTTCTCTATACAGCAACCAAATATACCTTTCAAAGACTTAAATTAGAACAGTTTCTTTAAAATCTAAAATGTGCTTAAAATAAAAATCCAATCTCTGATATGGACAAAAGTTTTCTTAGTGATCTGTTTCTCCTCAGTTCTTTGGCCTGTCTCTCTTAGAACTCTAAAATCCAGCAATACTGACATTTTTCTATTTGTTCCACCCCAAGCTTAATGCACTTCATAATGTTTCCTTAGCCATTTCCTGTGATTTCAAATCTGTTGTTCCTTATCCTCACTATTTTTCAACAGAAACGACTTAGGTAGGATACCTCTTCCTTAAAGTTTTCTACTGCCATAATGTCGTCATCCTTTTATCCCAGCCAAGAAGAGGTGGCAAGAATACACAGAAAAACTGTACAAAAAAGATCTTCATGACCTAGATAATTATGATGGTGTGATCACTCACCTAGAGCCAGACATCCTGGAATGTGAAGTCAAGTGGGCCTTAGAAAGCTTCACTATGAAAGCTAGTGGCGGCAATGGCATTCCAGTTGAGCTATTTCAAATCTGAAAGATGATGATGTGAAAGTGCTGCACTCAATATGCCAGCAAATTTGGAAAACTCAGCAGTGGCCACAGGACTGGAAAAGGTCAGTTTTCATTCCAATCCCAAAGAAAGGCAATGCCAAAGAATGCTCAAACTACTGCACAATTGCACTCATCTCACATGCTAGTAAAGTAATGCTCAAAATTCTCCAAGCCAGGCTTTAGCAATCCGTGAACCGTGAACTTTCTGATGTTCAAGCTGGTTTTAGAAAAGGCAGAGGAACCAGAGATCAAATGGCCAACATCTGCTGGATCATGGAAAAAGCAAGAGAGTTCCAGAAAAACATCTACTTCTGCTTCATTGACTGTGCCAAAGCCTTTGACTGTGGGGATCACAATAAACTGTGGAAAATTCTGAGAGAGATGGGAATACCAGACCACCTGACCTGTCTCTTGAGAAACCTATATGCAGGTCAGGAAGCAACAGTTAGAACTGGACATGGAACAACAGACTGGTTCAAAATAGGAAAAGGAGTACGTCAAGGCTGTGTATTGTCACCCTGCTTATTTAACTTCTATGCAGAGTACATCATGAGAAACACTGGGCTGGAAGAAGCACAAGCTGGAATCAAGATTGCTGGGAGAAATATCAATCACCTCAGATATGCAGATGACACCACCCTTATGGCAGAAAGTGAAGAGGAACTAAAAAGCCTCTTGATGAAAGTGAAGGTGGAGAGTGAAAAAGTTGGCTTAAAGCTCAACATTCAGAAAACGAAGATCATGGCATCTGGTCCCATCACTTCATGGGAAATAGATGGGGAAACAGTGGAAACAGTGTCAGACTTTATTTTTCTGGGCTCCAAAATCACTGCAGATGGTGACTGCAGCCATGAAATTAAAAGACGCTTACTCCTTGGAAGAAAAGTTATGACCAACCTAGATAGCATATTCAAAAGCAGAGACATTACTTTGCCAACAAAGGTCCGTATAGTCAAGGCTATGGTTTTTCCAGTGGTCATGTATGGATGTGAGAGTTGGACTGTGAAGAAGGCTGAGTGCCAAAGAATTGATGCTTTTGAACTGTGGTGTTGGAGAAGACTCTTGAGAGTCCCTTGGACTGCAAGGAGATCCAACCAGTCCATTCTGAAGAAGATCAGCCCTGGGATTTCTTTGGAAGGAATGATGCTAAAGCTGAAACTCCAGTACTTTGGCCACCTCATGCAAAGAGTTGACTCATTGGAAAAGACTCTGATGCTGGGAGGGATTGGGGGAAGGAGGAGAAGGGGACAACAGAGGATGAGATGGCTGGATGGCGTCACTGACTCGATGGACGCGAGTCTGGCTGAACTCAGGGAGTTGGTGATGGACAGGGAGGCGTGGCGTGCTGCGATTCATGGGGTCGCAAAGAGTCGGACACGACTGAGTGATTGAACTGAACTATGTATTCTTATCACCTTATCATCATCTGGAATTACCTTATATGTCTATTCGTTTACATTCAAATGAAAACTCCATGAAAATAAAGAATCAACTGTCTTACAAGCAACACAATGCTTGACAAATAATAAATGTTCACTAAATATTTGTTGCATCACTTAATGAAGTAATCAGTTAATCATCAATCGAATGTTCAGAAAATATGTCTTATGGGTAATTTTTCTATTTATTTAATTTTTAAGGATCTTCAAATACTATTCTAATTTAGTTTCATTAATATTTATCGTGCACCTCCTACATGCAGTTTCCCTGGTGACTCAGATGGTAAAGAATCTACCCACAATGCAGGAGACCCGGGTTTGATCCCTGGGTTGGGAAGATGCCCTGGAAAAGGGAATGGCAACCCATTCCAGTATTCTTGCCTGGAGAATTTCATGGACAGAGGAGTATGGCAGGCTATAGTCCATGGGGTTGCAAAGAGTTGGACATGCCTGAATGACAAACACTATTGTTGGCTTCCCTGGTGGCTCAGAGGGTAAAGAATCTGCTTGCAATGCAGGAAACTTGGATTTGATCCCATAGTTGGGATAATTCCCTGGAGGAGAAAATTGGAATCCACCCCAGTATTCTTGCCTGGAGAATCCCAGGGACTGGGGAGCCTGGTGGGCTGCCATCTATGGGGTCGCACAGAGTTGGACACAACTGAAGCGACTTAGCAGCAGCAGCAGGAAGCTGGAAGGCTATAGTCCATGGTATTGCAAAGAGTGGAACACAACTGAGGGATTAGCACTTTCACACTTTGGCACACTCAAGAGATGAAAAATTCTGAAAACATAAGTAAGAATAGGACATGGTTCAGCTTTTTAGAGACTTGTCAGTACTTGCAAAATTGATAACTGCCACAATACATGGGCTCATAGGATGAAATGTAGTAGAGAAGGTACAGCAATATCTGAGATGCCGGATAGCAATTAAAAAAAAAACAAACAAACAACCAACAAATAGTTTGAAATATACAATCTAAGAATTCACAGATGTACAGGTAAACCCTGGTACAATTCAGGCAAGTGAATACATGTGGATATAAACACATCAGGACTGCAGAAGCACATAAGTTCAGTTTGGATTTAGGAAGTAGAGCAGGAGCACAGTGGTTGGTCAAGAAATGATAAGGGTGGAATGCAGGTCTAGACCTCAAACATAAGTGCCATTGTGCAAGAGATAAAGAAAAAGTGAGATTTCCTTAAAACATTGTCAAAGCACTAGTTCTATCAATCAAGAAAATAGAAGGAAACCACTCTAAAGTTGAGCTTTCTGATACTTAAGGTTGATATACTATTGATGACTCAGAGAATAAGTATGGGTGTGGCCTACAGATTTTATTCTTTTTTTTTTTACTTTCCCAAAGCATGGATGAAATTATCCCTAAGTTAATTCCTTTATATAAGAAAACATAATAATTTGTGTATGAAAATTCAGCACTAAAAACTTCATATTGAATTATGCTTGGACCATAAGAAACCTTAGAGATTATCAGATTTTATTCATGACATAGTAGATACTCAACAAATAGTTGCTGGATCACAATCAATAAACAATTTAATTGCTTGCTATTGTTCTCTAACTATATAAGAAATTGTTATTTTGTTAAGATATCCACTAAAATTTCAGATGAGATGGCAATGCTGCTGCAAGTGCAGGCTGAATATCATAACTAACATTGCTTAACTGTGTTCTATGTGCTGTTTTAGAGATGATAAAATGAGGCTTAGAGAGGACAAATACCTTGCCCAAGATCACATAGGCAATAATGCATGGAGTAAAAAGTCAAATGGAAGGTTCAGTTCAGAATCCTTGCTTTTTAACCTCTACTATAGTGTAATGTTTCTTTGTTTCAGAAGAAAAGCATAAGATCCTGGTTAATATAGCAGAGATACACTTCACTAAAAAGAGGCTTTAGATGATGATGAAATTATTAAAATTAAGGAGGAAGATACAGATTTACATCTGGCTTTTCTCCAAGAATTTTGCTAAATCTAACAGTTAACATCTGGCCAAGTCTGTTGTGGTAAGAAAGCAGTCTCTCCTAATCCTTTCAATGATGCACATTCACAGCTATAAATTCATCTTTCAATGTGAACTAGAGGTTCATTCTTATTCTTATTCATAGTTTTGAGCATTTTTCTGGATAATCACATGGAATCATCAGAGTGCCTCCCCCGACCTGACTCTTAATAACTGTGTATTGGAAATTATATACTGAAAACCATGCTCTACTTTGTGTGAACACCTTCCTCTGTCTTGTGTAAAGCAAGTGTGCTGTCCTCTACTATATTCCCAAAATACGACCCAAAGCATTGACCAAACAATATTTCAATCTGTTCATTGTGAAACAATGAAAGTTTCAAGCCAATCAGAAGCAAGTCTAGGAACAAACATCTTGAATAAATTGAACTTCAATTAATTTTTCCTAAGTAAGACTTTTTCGAAGAGAAAATAACAGCCATTTTGTTTTATTTTTAAACACAAAATGGACATAATATGGCTGGAAATCTTTTTTATTCTCTCTTAGGACACAGACATATTATTGCTTAATATAAAATTTAAAAATGGTATTTTAATGTTTATCACTTTATAATAATGGCTAAGTACATGAACAAAGTAGGTTTATAATCTGCTAGTTTGTCCTGTAGCAGGCAAGAAAACGATTCAGCAAAATCATGAATTATAATGATACAATAGTATGGTTAAATTTTCTTTATTTAGAAATGGTTTACCAATAGGATTTTCTCATTACATTTACTTTTCTCAACATCAGTCTATTTAAGAACAAATCTTAAATAAACATAAGGAACAAGATCTATGCTCAGGGCCAAAGGATTTAAGACTATGACAATATTAATTTCACATTGCCTCCCTTCCCGCTCTAGAGTGCTGTGAGAAGTGTTCTTTGGGAACACAGAGAAGGAATAATTCTCTCAGACTATGACTTACATAACATAAGTGTAGTTATTAAACATAACAGTGAAGTCAACAAGGTGAAGCTACCATTCAGTTTGAAAGAGACAGTATTCCCAGTACAATTGCAATTGCCTATGTATTCCTCCATGATTAGTCTCAAAGCCTAATTCTATACTCCATGCTTTTTTCTACATTGTGTTCAGCTTGTATATGTAATTTCACCTATGTATACATGCACATAAATATTTTAAAATTTTATTCATTTCTGAGTTTTATAGAAATTGTATCACACAGTAGGAAGTCTTCTGATACAGTTTATTTATTATTTTTCATTAACTACAGTGTCTGAGATTCATTCAGGTTGATATCTATAGTTAGAGTTCATCTTCTTGTTTGTTTCTGTTCAGTTCAGTTCAGTTCAGTCGCTCAGTCGTGTCCGACTCTTAGCGACCCCATGAATCGCAGCACGCCACGCCTCCCTGTCCATCACCAACTCCCGGAGTTCAGCCAGACTCGCGTCCATCGAGTCAGTGATGCCATCCAGCCATCTCATCCTCTGTCGTCCCCTTCTCCTCCTTCCCCCAATCCCTCCCAGCATCAGAGTCTTTTCCAGTGAGTCAACTCTTCGCATGAGGTGGCCAAAGTACTGGAGTTTCAGCTTTAGCATCATTCCTTCCAAAGAAATCCCAGGGCTACTCTCCTTCAGAATGGACTGGTTGGATCTCCTTGCAGTCCAAGGGACTCTCAAGAGTCTTCTCCAACACCACAGTCAGAAGCATCAATTCCTTGGCACTCAGCCTTCTTCACAGTCCAACTCTCACATCCATACATGACTACAGGAAAAAGCATAGCCTTGACTAGACGGACCTTTGTTGGCAAAGTAATGTCTCTGCTTTTGAATATACTATCAGGTTGGTCATTACTTTTCTTCCAAGGAGTAAGTGTCTTTTAATTTCATGGCTGCAGTCACCATCTGCAGTGATTTTGGAGCCCCCCAAAATAAAGTCTGACACTGTTTCCACTGTTTCCCCATCTATTTCCCATGAAGTGATGGGACCAGATGCCATGATCTTCGTTTTTTGAATGTTGAGCTTTAAGCCAACTGCTTCACTCTCCACTTTCACTTTCATCAAGAGGCTTTTTAGTTCCTCTTCACTTTCTGCCATAAGGGTGGTGTCATCTGCATATCTGAGGTGATTGATATTTCTCCTGGCAATCTTGATTCCAGCTTGTGTTTCTTCCAGTCCAGCGTTTCTCATGATGTACTCTGCATAGAAGTTAAATAAGCAGGGTGACAATACACAGCCTTGACATACTCCTTTTCCTATTTGGAACCAGTCTGTTGTTCCATGTCCAGTTGTAACTGTTGCTTCCTGGCCTGCATACAGATTTCTCAAGAGGCAGGTCAGGTGGTCTGGTATTCCCATCTCTCTCAGAATTTTCCACAGTTTATTGTGATCCCCACAGTCAAAGGCTTTGGCATAGTCAATAAAGCAGAAATAGATGTTTTTCTGGAACTCTCTTGCTTTTTCCATGATCCAGCGGATGTTGGCCATTTGATCTCTGGTTCCTCTGCCTTTTCTAAAACCAGCTTGAACATCAGGAAGTTCACGGTTCATGGATTGCTGAATCCTGGCTTGGAGAATTTTGAGCATTACTTTACTAGCATGTGAGATGAGTGCAATTGTGTGGTAGTTTGAGCATTCTTTGGCATTGGAATTCTTTCTTTGGGATTGGAATGAAAACTGACCTTTTCCAGTCCTGTGGCAACTGCTGAGTTTTCCAAATTTGCTGGCATATTGAGTGCAGCACTTTCACAGCATCATCGTTTAGGATTTGAAATAGCTCAACTGGAATTCCATCACCTCCACTAGCTTTGTTCGTAGCGATGCTTTCCAAGGCCCACTTGACTTCACATTCCAGGATATCTGGCTCTAGATTAGTGATCACACCATCATGATGATCTGGGTCATGAAGATCTTTTTTGTACAGTTTTTCTGTATATTCTTGCCACCTCTTCTTAATATCGTCTGCTTCTGTTAGGTCCATACCATTTCTGTCCTTTATCGAGCCCATCTTTGCATGAAATGTTCCCTTGGTATCTCTAATTTCCTTGAAGAGATCTCTAGTCCTTCCCATTCTGTTCTTTTCCTCTATTTCATTGCATTGATCGCTGAAGAAGGCTTTCTTATCTCTTCTTGCTATTCTCTGGAACTCTGCATTCAGATGCTTATATCTTTCCTTTTCTCTAGTCCTTTGCTATTTTAAAAAATGTAACTATAAATGCTCTTGTACCTGCCTGTTGGTACAGATATGCAAACTTCTCTGTGACCTGTTATCTGTGCATTTTGTACAAAAGTAAGAAAATATTTTCAAATTGTTCCAACCAATGCATGCTCTAACCAGTAGTGTTTGAATTCTAATTGCGTGGAATCTTCACAAACACTTTATATTGGCATATTTTAAAAAATCTTGCCAATATAATTAAGGTAAAATGTTCACATTATTGAAGTCTTACTTTGCATTCCTCTTATTATGATGAAACTTAGCATCTTTTCATATACTTCTTTCCTAGCCATGTTTTCCTTCAGTTAAAGGCTCATTCATTTATTTTACCTATATTGCAATTAGGTTGTTTGCTTTTGATAGTCATTTCCTAGACAGGTTAATAAGAAGTCTAGGGGTCCCCAAGGAGAGAAGCGTCTGGAATTCTCAAGGAGGAAGAAAGGACAAACTTTTTTTCCTTCTCTACATTCCTTAGGATTAAATAACAGTAATGTATCCTGCCTGAGGACAGTCTCTGGTTAAACCTTTTGGCTAATTCTGTTATCTTAAAATGTAAATTATGGGAGTAGGTCTGGTGAGGTCTTTAAAACCTCCAGACATTCTTTGGATTCATTGGAGAGTACATAACTTCACTGCTAACACTAACAAGGGGGCACTCTTTCTGTCCCCTTCTGATGCCTATGTCAGAAGCTTTCTCTATCTCCTTTATACTTTAATAAAACTTTATTACACAAAAGCTCTAAGCCTTGTCTCTGGCCCTGGATTGATTTCTTCTCCTCCAGAGGCCAAGAATCCCGGCGCCATGATTCAACAACAACCTTTCATCTTAGGGGCTCGTCTGGGACCCTTTAGGACAAGGTAAGCATGCTTGGAGCTCTAGTTCTTTGTTCTCTTGCTGCTGCTGCTGCTAAGTCGCTTCAGTCGTGTCTGACTCTGTGCGACCCCATAGATGGCAGCCCACCAGGCTCCCCCGTCCCTGGGATTTTCTAGGCAAGAACACTGGAGTGGGTTGCCATTTCCTTCTCCAATGCAGGAAAGTGAAAAGGGAAAGTGAAGCCGCTCAGTCGTATCTGACTTAGCGACCTCATGGACCACAGCCTAACAGGCTCCTCCATCCATGGGTTTTTCCAGGCAAGAGTACTGGAGTGGGGTGCCATTTCCTTCTCCAATGCATAAAAGTGAAAATTGAAAGTGAAGTTGCTCAGTCGTGCCCGACTCTTAGCAACCCCACGGACTGCAGCCTACCAGGCTCCTCCGTCCATGGGATTTTCCAGGCAAGAGTACTGGAGTGGGGTGCCATTGCCTTCTCCTTTGTTCTCTTAGTGAACACGTTTTCTGCTGTGCTTTACTAACTCTATGGTGTGCTTGTGTGAATGAATGACATGCCCTGGGTGAAGCAAGTAAGGAGCCCTGCTCTGCGGTTCCAGGGTGATCTCATATGGCTTATGGCAGAAACCTGTTGGGGGTTTATACTGACCTGCCAATGCCAAGAGGCACCCAATGTCGCCTTTGGGAACCGACCAGAAATGGGCAAAGCATGTAGACTGAACTCTCTTTTCTCGGTCAAACTTTTTGATCTCTTTGACCATTTCATAACTCCTTGGGAATTAGAAGTACTAACCTAATCTATGGGCTTCCCTGGTGGCTCAGAGGTTAAAGCGTCTGCCTGCAATGTGGGAGACCTGGGTTCGATCCCTGGGTTGGGAAGATTCCCTGGAGAAGGCAACGGCAATCCACTCCAGTATCTATCAGATCTTAGACTTTCAAGGGACTTGTGATCTATGTTACTGTGTACTGTGGCTTAGGTCCCAAACTTGGATTGGTAGTCAAGAAAAGCACCTAGCCTCGCTAGGAATCAGAAGTTCGGAAGCTAGATGGAGCTCTAGCCCCAAGAACATCTCTGAGGTTAAAAGTTACTGAGATTGGGACTGCAATGGGTTTTTTCCTTTGGTAACGCTGTCTCTTAGTGGACCAGAGGAGGCTCTTATACTGGTGTGGTGATGCTTGAAAAGAACATCTCAGCTTTATGTTCCTATTGGTCTTATTGTGGTCAGGAATATACTCAGGGTCGTGCACAGGCACTCAGGTGACGAATGTTTCCCCCAGCGGTCTTAGCTTGGGAGGCATTCCAGAAGGTTACTCTGATTACACTCCGGGTGGCATCAGAGGCAAGCAAGGTTAAAGGTGAAGAGCTGGACATCAGATAGAGATGCTATCAGGTCTACCCCTGGTACATCCCCACCCCATCTCGGTGGTAGAACCGGGAGGGTTGAAGATGGCGCCTGCATCGGTAAGGGACAGACTAAGTCCGACCAGGAAAGAAAAGCTTTGTGTGTAAATTCTGTCTACACCCTCATCTAGAGCAGGGAGGGACACCTCCGGTAGAAAAATGGCGCTGGTTGCTTTTTTTCTCTCTTACATATGGGAGCTAACAATTCCAGCCTCACTCCTTTGAACGGTATCCTGAAAAACTGGGATAGATTTGATCCCCAGGGCTTAAAGAAGACACACCTGGTCTTCATATGCGATACTGCATGGCCTCAGTATCCATTGTAGGATGGCGAATGGTGGCCGGTTGGAGGGTCTCTTAAGTATAACACTGTTTAACAATTAGACCGGTTCTGTAAGGAACAAGGGAAGTGGGTAGAAGTAGCATATGTGTTGCCCTTTTTCTCTCTGTGAAATATGCCAGATTTCTGTCCTAAGGGTATAGATCTGGGTATGAAACCTTCAGATCCCTCCTGTCCTCCTACTTTGTCCCCGTACCCGGGGCTCCAAGCTGAGCAAACTGAAAACCAGAGAACCCCCTCTTAGAAGGGTTGCCTTTCTCTCAGTGGAAACCCAAACTGAGATTCAAACTGCTTTGGTCTCAGTGGAAATCCAAACTGAGATTCAAACTGCCCACATGGAGGTCCAAACAACTCCTGTCTCAGTATGACCTCAGACTACTCTAGTTTCAGTAGAAACTCAGACCATCGAAGTAAGAGATGAGATGGAGGACAGGAGACAAAGAGAAAAAGAAAAACAGGTTTCTCTAGTCTATCCTTGGGATCATATGCGCAGAGCAGCCAGAGAGAGTGAGTAACAGCCACACAATCTCTTTTGTTCTTTTGTTCGGGATGGAAAGCGAAAAGCAGGTTATGCCGTGGTGACTGCTGAACACGCTTTGGAAGCAAAATCTCTCCCCCAGGAAACCAGTGCTCAGTTAGTGGAGCTTGGGGCTCTAACCTGAGCTCTAGAGTTAAGCAAAGGGCAGCGGGTAAATATCTACACGGATTCTAAGTATGCTTATTTGACTTTACATGCTCATGCTGCAATATGGAAAGAAAGACAGTTTAAAACGGCAATAGGAGAACCTATTAAGCATTTCAAGGAGATCAAGAGACTTTTAACTGCTATATAGATCACTCATCTAGAGCCAGACATCCTGGAATGTGAAGTCAAGTGGGCCTTAGAAAGCTTTACTACGAACAAATCTAGTGGAGGTAATGGCATTCCAGTTGAGCTGTTTCAAATCCTGAAAGATGATGCTCTGAAAGTGCTGCACTCAATATGCCAGCAAATTTGGAAAACTCAGCAGTTGCCACAGGACTGGAAAAGGTCAGTTTTCATTCCAATCCCAAAGAAAGGCAATGCCAAAGAATGCTCAAACTACTGCACAATTGCACTCATCTCAAATGCTAGTAAAGTAATGCTCAAAATTCTCCAAGCCAGGCTTCAGCAATCCATGAACTGTGAACTTTCAGATGTTCAAGCTGGTTTTAGAAAAGGCAGAGGAACCAGAGATCAAATGGCCAACATCCACTGGATCATTGAAAAAGCAAGAGAGTACCAGGAAAACATCTATTTCTGCTTTATTGACTATGCCAAAGCCTTTGACTGTGGGGATCACAATAAACTGTGGAAAATTCTGAGAGAGATGGGAATACCAGACCACCTGACCTGCCTCTTGAGAAATCTGTATGCAGGCCAGGAAGCAACAGTTAGAACTGGACATGGAACAACAGACTGGTTCCAAATAGGAAAAGGAGTACGTCAAGGCTGTATATTGTCATCCTGCTTATTTAGCTTATATGCAGAGTACATCATGAGAAACGCTGGACTGGAAGAAACACAAGCTGGAATCAAGATTGCCAGGAGAAATATCAATCACTTCAGATATGCAGATGACACCACCCTTATGGCAGAAAGTGAACTAAAGAGCCTCTTGATGAAAGTGAAAGAGGAGAGTGAAGACGTTGGCTTAAAGGTCAACACTCAGAAAACGAAGACATGGCATCTGGTCCTATCACTTCATGGGAAATAGATGGGGAAACAGTGTCAGACTTTATCTTTTGGGGCTCCAAAACCACTGCAGATGGTGACTGCAGCCATGAAATTAAAAGACGCTTACTCCTTGGAAGAAAAGTTATGACCAACCTAGATAGCATATTCAAAAGCAGAGACATTACTTTGCCAACAAAGGTCCGTATAGTCAAGGCTATGGTTTTTCCAGTGGTCATGTATGGATGTGAAAGTTGGACTGTAAAGAAAGCTGAGCACCGAAGTCTTGATGCTTTTGAACTGTGGTGTTGGAGAAGACTCTTGAGAGTCCCTTGGATTGCAAGGAGATCCAACCAGTCCATTCTGAAGGAGATCAGCCCTGGGATTTCTTTGGAAGGAGTGATGCTAAAGCTGAAACTCCAGTACTTTGGCCACCTCATGCGAAGAGTTGACTCACTGGAAAAGACTCTGATGCTGGGAGGGATTGGGGGCAGGAGGAGAAGGGGATGGACAGGGAGGCCTGGCGTGCTACGATTCATGGGTTCGCAAAGACACGACTGAGCGACTGAACTGAACTGAACTGATTGTCCTAAAGAAGTAGCTGTTATGCATTGCAAAGGGCACAGCAGGGATGGGAGTTAAGTAGCCAAAGGTAATCAGTTGGCTGACTGTCAAGCCAGAAAAGCGGCACTTTAGGAAACCCCTTCACTGCCGACGCCTTTGATCTGGACAGGTCCTGTGGAACAGGAAAAACCACAATATACTGAGGAAGAATTAGAAAGATATGAGAAAAGAGGAGCGAAGATTACTGATAAAGGATGGCTACAGTCCGAGGATGGACGATTAATAATTCCTGAAAGTGCTCAATGGAAAATTCTTCAGGGTTTACATCAGAGTTTTTATTTGGATGCAGAGAGTACTTACCAAATGGCTTCTCATTTGTTTGAAGGTAAAAATGTAATGAAAACTTTAAAGAATATTATCAAAAGGGGTGAGATTTGTCAGAAAAATAACCCAAAGACTGAAAAGCTAGCCAAATCTGGATTACAACGAAGTGGGAAGTATCCTGGAGAGGACTGGGAAATTAATTTTACTCATATGCCAAAAGCTAATGGATATTCTTGCTTACAAGTTTGGGTAGATGCTTTTACTGGATGGATTGAGGCTTTTCCCTGTCATATTGAACAGGCCAAGGAGGTTATAAAGATTTTAATCCATGAAATTTTCCCCAAGTTTGGGCTGCCACGGAGCCTTCAGAGTGACAATGGCTCCGCCTTTAGAACTGCTGTAACTCAGGGGGTATCTAAAGCTCTAGGAATAGAATATCACTTACACTGTTCCTGGAGATCCCAATCCTCAGGAAAGGTTGAAAAAGCTAATGACATTATCAAAAGACATCTGCACAAATTAACTCAAGAGATGTAGGACAACTGGATTAAAGTCCTACCCATAGCTTTAATGAGGACTTGAACTGCCTCAAAAAAGGAGGGACTGTGCCCCTTTGAATGTCTTTATGGAAGACCTTTCTTACACACAGACATTGTTATAGACCCTGAAGCCTTGGAATTAACTAGTTATGTAACTCAGCTCTCAGCTTTTCAACAGGCATTAACAGAACTACGGGAGACGACTCCCGACCCCGCCTCTGAGTCAAGCAAGCCTCTATTTGACCCAGGAACTGAGGTCCTCATAAAAACATTGGGATCTGGGGGCCCATCCCTCGAGCCCCTCTGGGAAGGCCCTTACCAGGTTATTCTTTCTTCTCCCATAGCTGTCAAAGTGCCAGGAATTGATTCGTGGGTATATCATACTCGAGTTAAGAGGTGGCACCCTGACCAAAACTAAGTGATATCTTTTTATGTCTTTACTTTCTATGCTCTGACTTTGTACTTTTCAGATGGGCCTGATAACCTATGTGAGCTTACTTCTGCTGACTCCAAATATCCTGAGTCTGCCATTTGATCCTCAAGACAATGCCTTCCTGTCCTGGGCTCACTCCTACGCTGCATTCCACAATCGGTCTAACTGCTGGGTCTGTGGAGCACTCCCCTCTTCATCAATGGAAGGCTTTCCATGGTGGACATCTCCACTTCAAGGAAAGGACTTTTTCCAAGTCTGTGAATACCTTCAACAACAATTACATGCGATGCCTCTTCTTCATCTGATGAGATCTACCAACCCTAAAATGGACTGGTGCAACACTTTGTACTTTAACTATGGACATAATGTGACTTTTAATTTTGATTTTAACTTGTTTTTGCTGTTTGCTCCCTGCATCTGTAATTGCGTAACTGGATTTGTTTCTAGCCGCATGAAAGCTTTTAAGTTACAAATGGTTGCTCAAACTTCTGCTGCTGCTGCAACTTCCTCCAACTACTATTTGGGGTCCTTGGATCAGATATCCTCAATATGAGGATTAGGAGAATATGTTGCCTTGCCAATTTAGGGACAATGCCCCTTCTCAGCTCAGAAGCAGTTAAGGCCCCTTTTCCCTAGGCAATATAATTCTCCTAAAAGAAAAGGGGGGAATGAGAGAGTCATTTCCTAGACAGGTTGATAAGAAGTCTAGGGGTCCCCAAGGAGAGAAGGGTCTGGAATTCTCAAGGAGGAAGAAAGGACAAACTTTTTTTTCCTTTTCTACATTCCTTAGGATTATATAACAATAATGTATGAACTGAACTGATCCTGCCTGAGGACAGTCTCTGGATTAAACCTTCTGGCTAATTGTGTTATCTTCAGTTCAGTTCAGTCGCTCAGTCCTGTCCGACTCTCTGTGACCCCATGAACCTCAGCACACCAGGCCTCCCTGTCCATCACCAACTCCCGGAGTTCACCCAGACTCACGTCCATCGAGTCAGTGATGACATCCAGCCATCTCATCCTCTGTCGTCCCCTTCTCCTCCTGCCCCCAATTCTGTTATCTTAAAATATAAATTATGGGAGTAGGTCTGGTGAGGTCTTTACAACCTCCAGACATTCTTTGGATTCATTAGAGAGTATATAACTTCATTGCTAACACTAACAAGGGGGCACTCTTTCTGCCCCCTTCTGATGCCTATGTCAGAAGCTTTCTCTGTCTCCTTTATCCTTTAATAAAACTTTATTACACAAAAGCTCTGAGCAATCAAGCCTCATCTCTGGCCCGAGATTGAATTCTTCTCCTCCAGGGGCCAAGAATCCCAGCATCGTGATTCAACAACAACCTTTCACTTTTTTTCTTATACTTTTGTAGTTTGTTATTACTTGCAGGTTTTACATTATTATTATTACATTTTATATTATTAGAATTATTTTGCCAGCTACTATATGTGGTGACTATCTTCTCCAGTTTTCTAATAATGCTTTTTATTTCTATGAAAAATAATTCTTAAATTTTATATATTTGGTTTTATTAATATATTCTTTTATGGTTATGTGTTTTGTATCTTGTTTGTGAAATGTTTCCACACACCAAAATCATAAAAATAATCTTCCATATATTATTCTAAGAATTCGTACTATTTGTCTGCCTCTCTTAAGAATTTGAGTCGCCAGGAATTGATGTTCACATATGGCATACAGAAGAAAGATTTTATTTTGTTCCCATATGTACAGTCACTTGCCCTAACACTATTTACTAAAGAGTACATTCTTTTCAAACTAATCTGCAAAGCTACTTCTGTCAAATATTACATTTCCCTATATGTGTAATAAATTTGTTCAATTTGTGCTCTGAGAGTTTGGAGACTCTAAATGGATGGGATTTGCTTATTTAAGTCTTTTAATGCAATTTTGGATGTGTAAAGAACACTTAGCTGTAATCTGGGGAAGAAATAATGGGTAGAGAGTTCAATAACTCTGCTTAAGAGATTAAAGGCATTTACTGTTAGCAAATGATAACTTGAAAAGATAATGACATTAACTTGGATCCACAGCCAGTCTCAAGGAAATTGAGAGACAGAGCCTAGAGAAAACTACTCTGGAGTCAAGACTGGTGGGCTTTTGGAACAGTGATGTGTAATATTCAATCCAAAGTTGTTTTCTGAGTTTTATGTTCAGTTTTCAGAGCCTTCAGTAAATATCAGACATATAGTACTGCCTTGGAATTTGGGCGGTTTCCAGTGAGCAGCAAAGCAATACGTGAGAAAATGACAATCATTTTAGATAGGAAGCTGTAAAGCAGATATTAAAAATTCAGAAGGAACAGGATACTATATCAAGAACTGAAAAGGTAATATAAACTTATTCGTTGGAAACAGTGAAGGAAGGAGGGATGGCTGATAGAAAGTTTTTACTTCAATGTAGGTCCAGATGATTTTAATGAACTCTTAAAGAAAAAGCTATGTTGCTTTCCAAACTACAGTCTTATCACTCTTGTAGTTTAGAAGCTCCTTCATAGAAAGTTTAGGGATGTTTCTGTTCTTTTCTTTTGTTTTGAACTATAAAATTAAGTACACATTTCTTGAGCTTCCCTGGTAGCTCAGTGGTAAAGAATCTGCCTGCAATGCAGAAGACATAGAAATGCAGGTTTGATCCTGTGGTCGGAAACATTCCATGGACGAGGGCATGGCAACCACTCCAGTATTCTTGCCTAGAGAATCCCACAGACAGAGGAAAATGACGGGTTACAGTCCATAGGGTCACAAAGAGTCAGACACAATTGAAACGACTTGGCATGCATGCACACATTCCTTAGCACAGCACTCAGAACTGCACTGAAACTGGGACTCTACTTCTCCCCTCTAGTCTCTTCTCTTAAGTAACTCTGAAATATCTGGAGTACCTTAAACAAGCCAGGTACTTTCAAGGCAACTTGTCTCTGACAGTCTTGTTCCCTGTGCATAGCATGCACAGAGGAGAAGCCATGATGAGAATGGACAGTGAAAGTTTATGCTTGTCAGTGCAGAATCTGTGATCACGTCTAACTTCCACAGTTCCTCACTGTTGACAGTAGCCACAAGAGGAGGACTCAGTCTGACTCTAGCATATCACAGTCTAGGACTGAAAAGAAACACATTTCAACATTATGGCATGAGCATAAGAATGTGAGGTTTTAGGGTCATCCATTGGATAATGGCTAATAAAAGCATTTCAGGCAAGATAAGCAAATTTACTGATAAGAGAAGAGAAACATCTACTCGTGATGTGATGATATGTCTGTATCACTCACTAATTTAGAGTTTCTATCAAGAACAAGATAGAAATAAACTTAGCAGCTGGGATGCCTCATTGAAAATTTAACCACAGTATTTTCAGGAGATTAAACTATTAGATGAATTTAGTGAGAGAAAAAAAATAAATTTGTTTATAAAATCTAATAATATCATTCTATTTCGAAAACCTTCCCAAATTTGCTCCATGGAAACCATCTATACACTAGAAGAAGAAATACAACAAAGATTTTAAAATTGTAGTCAAATTTTAGACTTACATATTTAATACATTTAAACTTTTTTAAAAAACAATGAGTTACTAAAATCTCAGTTCAGTTCAGTTCAGCCGCTCAGTCATGTTCGACTCTTTGCGACCCTACGGACTGCAGCATGCCAGGCTCCCTGTCCATCACCAACTCCCATAGTTTACTCAAACTCATGTTCATTGAGTCAGTGGTGCCATCCAACCATCTCATCCTCTGTCGTCCACTTCTCCTCCCGCCTTCAATCTTTCCCAGCATCAGGGTCTTTTCAAATGAGTCAGCTCTTTGCATCAGGTGGCCAAAGTATTGAAGTTTCAGCTTCAGCATCAGTCCTTCCAATGAATATTCAGGACTGATTTCCTCCAGGATGGACTGGTTGTATCTCCTTGCAGTCCAAAGGACTCTCAAGAGTCTTCTCCAACACCATAGTTCAAAAACATCAATTCTTCAATGCTCAGCTTTCCTTATAATCCCATATATGACTACAGGAAAAAAAAAAAAGCTTTGACTAGATAGATCTTTGTTGGCAAAGTAATGTCTCTGCTTTTTAATATCCTGTCTAGGTTGGTCATAACTTTTCGTCCAAGGAACAAGTGTCTTTTAATTTCATGGCTGCATTCACCATCTACCCTGATTTTGGAGCCCCCCAAATAAAGTCTGTCACTGCTTCTACTGTTTCCCCATCTATTTGCCATGAAGTGACAGGACCAGATGCCATGATCTTAGTTTTCTGAATGTTGAGTTTTAAGCCAACATTTTCACTCTCCTCTTTCACTTTTATCAAGAGGCTCTTTAGTCCTTCTTTGCTTTCGGCCATAAGTGTGGTGTCATCTACATATCTGAGGTTATTGATATTTCTCCCAGCAATCTTGATTCCAGCTTGTGCTTCATCCAGTCCAGCATTGCTCATGATGTACCCTGTATATAAGTTAAATAAACAAGGTGACAATATACAGCCTTGATGTACTCCTTTCCCAATGTGGAGCCAGTCTGTTGTTCCATGTCCAGTTCTAACTGTTGCTTCTTGACATGCTTATAGAATTCTATAACATTAAAAAAATAGTTTTTCTGTGTATTCTTACCACCTCTTCTTAATATTTTCTGCTTCTGTTAGGCCCATACAATTTCTGTCCTTTATTGTGCCTAACTTTGCATGAAAAGTTCCTTTGGTATCTCTAATTTTCTTGAAGATATCTCTAGTCTTTCCCATTCTATTGTTTTCCTCTATTTCTTTGAATTGATGACTGAGGAAGCCTTTCTTATATCTCCTTGCTATTCTTTGCATTCAAATAGGTATATCTTTCCTTTTTTCCTTTGACTTTCCCTTCTCTTCTTTTCTTTTCTTTCTTCTCATACTAAAGTCTATCTGTAAATATTAAGACATTAACAATGTCTTTTATAAGATAAATTACAAGTATGGGGATCCCTGTTTTATAACAGGTAAGGAGAGATTTAAAATTTTGAGGATATGAAATGTGTAAATTTACAAAAGATCATAAATACATGTATACAGATATTCTTTGATTGATTACAATGCAACCACTTTAGTATCATAAAAGTAGGAAGTACTGAATGTTGAGTTTGTAAAACAGATGTTATACTTGGTTGATATGCAGATTCTTTAGTAAAAATCTTTCTCAGTCCTTGAAGGCCAGGTTAATTACTTTTTCCCTCTGGATTATCATATTATCTATAGCTTTTCTGTAGAACTCTTCTATCAACTTCCATCACAGTCATAGGAACAAAGCAAACAATACTGCTTGTTGAATAAATGAACTAGCCCAAAGCCCATGCTTAAATTGAGAAGTAAAAATCTCAAATTAAAAGCAACAACAACTCTTACACCTTAGTTAGAATGCCCATTGTCATTTCTATTTAATGTATAACATGAAGCTATGGACTGAATTAATAGGTGCTTTCAGGGAATAAAAAGGAGAAAAGGAGGAAGACAGGAATGAGGAAGGAAAGAAGGCAAGAAAGAAGATGAAGGGGAAAAAGGAAGGGACAGATGGAAAAAAAAGGGAGTGAAAAAGTAAAGAGAGGAAAAATAGGTTTTTGGAGGGTCACGATATTAATGGAATGGTTTATCTTTTAAAATTATCTGGAAGTTCAATGGAGGGAATTATTTCCAAATTAAAATTAACATATATCAATAAAGAAACCTTAAATATTAATAACTGTCTTAGGTAGATCATGTTAGTTTTTTACATATAATAATAGTGAAGCTATATTAATTAAACCAGCAGAATTCTGATACAGGTATTCCTTGGGTCCTACTCTGAAAAACACTGGATTACGAAATTAGTGTTAGGAGCTCAAATCTTGTGCTCAGTGCAACCTAGAGGGGTAGGATGGGATGGGAGTTGGGAGGGAGGTCAAAAGGGAGGGGACATACGTATGTCCATGGCTGATTCATGTTGATATATGGCAGAAACTAGAAGTAGAAGATATTAAGAAGAGGTGGCAAGAATACACAGAAAAACTGCACAAACAAGATCTTCATGACCCAGATAATCATGATGGTGTGATCACTCACCTAGAGCCAGACATCCTGGAATGTGAAGTCAAGTGGGCCTTAGAAAGCATCACTACGAACAAAGCTAGTGGAGGTGGATGGCATTCCAGCTCAGCTATTTCAAATCCTGTAAGATGATGCTGTGAAAGTGCTGCACTCAATATGCCAGCAAATTTGGAAAACTCAGCAGTGGCCACAGGACTGGAAAAGGTCAGGTTTCATTCCAATCCCAAAGAAAGGCAACGCCAAAGAATGCTCAAACTACCGCACAATTGCACTCATCTCCTATGCTAGTAAAGTAATGCTCAAAATTCTCCAAGCCAGGCTTCAGCAATCTGTGAACTGTGAACTTCCTGATGTTCAAGCTGGTTTTAGGAAAGGAAGAGGAACCAGAGATTATCAAATTGCCAACATCTGCTGGGTCATCGAAAAAGCAAGAGAGTTCTAGAAAAACATCTATTTCTGCTTTATTGACTATGCCAAAGCCTTTGACTGTGTGGATCACAATAAACTGTGGAAAATTCTGAGAGAGATGGGAATACCAGACCACCTGACCTGCTTCTTGAGAAACCTATATGCAGGTCAGGAAGCAACAGCTAGAACTGGACATGGAACAACAGACTGGTATCAAATAGGAAAAGGTGTACGTCAAGGCTGTATATTGTCACCCTGCTTATTTAACTTCTATGCAGAGTACATCATGAGAAACGTTGGACTGGAAGAAATACAAGCTGGAATCAAGATTGCCAGGAGAAATATCAATCACCTCAGATATGCAGATGACACCACCCTTATGGCAGAAAGTGAAGAGGAACTAAAAAGCCTCTTGATGAAAGTGAAAGTGGAGAGTGAAGCAGTTGGCTTAAAGCTCAACATTCAGAAAACGAAGATCATGGCATCTGGTCCCATCACTTCATGGGAAATAGATGGAGAAACAGTGGAAACAGTGTCAGACTTTATTTTTCTGGGCTCCAAAATCACTGCAGATGGTGACTGCAGCCATGAAATTAAAAGACGCTTATTCCTTGGAAGAAAAGTTATGACCAACCTAGATAGCATATTCAAAAGCAGAGACATTACTTTGCCAACTAAGGTCCGTTTAGTCAAGGCTATGGTTTTTCTAGTAGTCATGTATGGATGTGAGAGTTGGGCTGTGAAGAAGGCTGAGCGCCAAGGAATTGATGCTTCTGACTGTGGTGTTGGAGAAGACTCTTGAGAGTCCCTTGGACTGCAAGGAGATCCAACCAGTCCATTCTGAAGGAGATCAGCCCTGGGATTTCTTTGGAAGGAATGATGCTAAAGCTGAAACTCCAGTACTTTGGCCACCTCATGCGAAGTGTTGACTCATTGGAAAAGACTCTGATGCTGGGAGGGGTTGGGGGCAGGAGGAGAAGGGACGACAGAGGATGAGATGGCTGGATGGCATCTCTGACTGATGGACGTGAGTCTGAGTGAACTCCGGGAGTTGGTGATGGACAGGGAGGCCTGGCGTGCTGCGATTCATGGTGTCACAAAGAGTTGGACACGACTGAGCGACTGAACTGAACTGAACTGGACTGAACACAATATTGTAAAGCAATTATCCTTCAGTTAAAAATAAATACTTTTTTTAAAAAATGAAAAGAAATAGTGCTATTAATAGAAAAACAAAAGCAAACAATAGCAACCCAAAAGTCTACAGTGTATGAACACGAGATATAAAATAAAAACATTCTTTCATATTGACTCTACGCAGTGCTATAACACACTAACCTGTGAAAACATTCCCATAGTTATCCCCTGGGAAGCATGAAGGGAATCTGTTCCTTGGGGATAGAAAAGGAGTGTTCTACTTTCATTTACCCAGTTATCTAAGCCCATAGTGCCTACCTTCCTCACAGTTTAACTCAACTCTGTCTTTATCACAATAGTAGAAAATCAGATTAATTATGATTAAAACAAGAAACACACCTAAACATTTAAACCAGTGTCACTATCAAAAGCCAGCTTTGTTTTAGTAGGAGGAACCAATTCCAGTTTGTCACGGTTAAGATTGACGTATAAAGGATGACAAGTGTAAGTATAAATTCGCTAAAACCAGAGGAAAACTAGGACTCTAAGCTTCATTTTTTATCCTGATTATTCAAAAAAGTTTAAGATCCATCTTTATGGTAAGGAAAGGCTGTAGAGAAGTTCAGAAAGTTAGGAGTCAAATCGCCCTGGAGCAGACCAGCTGTTTGGCCTTGAGCAAATTACTTAATTTCTGTATGTATGGACAATGTACTAAAAAACAAAGACATCACTTTGTTGACAAAGGTCTGTATAGTCAAGACTATGGTCTTTCCAGTAGTCATGTATGGATGTGAGAGCTGGACCATAAAGAAGGCAGAATGCCAAAGAATTGATACTTTGGAACTGTGGTGCTGAAGAAGACTATTGAGAGTCTCTCGGAAGGCAAGGAGATCAAACCAGTCAATCTTACAGGAAATGAACCCTGAAAACTCATTGGAAGGACTGATGCTGAAGCTGCAGCTTCAATACTTTTGCTACCTGATTTGAAGAACTGACTTATTGGAAAAGACCCTGATGCTGGGAAAGATTGAAAGCAGAAGAGGGTGATAGAGGATGAGATGGTGGGATAGCATCATTGATTAAATGGACATAAACTTGAGATGGTGAGGGACAGGGAAGCCTGGTGTGCTACAGTTGATGGGGTGGCAAAGAGTCAGGCATGATTTGGCGACAACTACAACAAAATGTTTGGTTGCTCCTATATGAAACAGTCAAGTGGGATTTTTGTATCACAGGATCATTTTGGAGTGAAAAGTGGAATAATGCATAGAATTTTATGTCTGTTACATAGTAGATTCTCAGTTGAGTTTCCTGCCATTCAACATCTTCCATTTCTTTTTACATGAGACTATTAATACTGTTGCCTATGATCACATTTGCAAATATGCCACAAATTTAAAAAGTTTGGTTAGGTTCTCCTTTTCATAGACAGAGTGGTTTTTTGTTTGTTTGTTTGTTTGTTTTAAAGATGAACTAGCCCAAATTTTGCTTCAGTCACTTCTGGTCTGGATACAGTAGAAAAACAGGAGGCTGACAGCTGAGAGGACAATGTAATAGCCTGTAAGTGAGAGGGAGATGAGTTGAGAGCAACTCATTTTTCCTAGGGACAGTTATGCACATGATCTTTTACAACTTCAATTTGTTAGCAATGCATAAGTCATTCTTTTGGGATTAAAAAAAATGACTCAAAGAAGTTATGTCTAGTAGAAAAATCTGTTGAATGAAGGAATGTCAATTACAAAAATTGTTAACTATTCTCAAATATCAGTATCCCTCTTATGTTTCTTACTATTAACATATGGAAGGATAGCAAAAGTTAACCATTAAGAGAACCCATTTCATGCTTCTGAATTTCATAAAGGGTATTCTTTGGTACAAACGAAAGATGAATGGGTTCATATTATCATCAATATTTGCAATATGGAATACCAATTTACCAGACAAAAATTATGTATATATTTTGAACCCACGCTACTTATATTTTAAGGTTCAAAATTAAGGCTTTTCAACTGAATACAGGAAATGAGTATTCACCACATTGCTTGGGTAAATCAAGAAAATGTTCATTTAATCTGTGAGAATCTACACATTTGGTTCAATTTGAACTATACCTTGATTATACTTGTAAAAGCCTCACATATTTTGGCAGGAATTTTGCTTCTGACTTTAGGCTACTGAAAATGAGTTTCATTTCTCAGTAAAATGTGTTCTGTGGACTCAGCAGAAGTATTAACCTTCCATTTTTTAAAGAAAACAATCAATATCCATAACATGTAGGGAGAGTGGGTCATTCTATTTATTTTTAAATTTTACATGAGCAAGAAAACTAGGGTTCAGATAAAGGAAAACTTCTACCCACTTTTCTAAAGGGTCAGATTTATAAGAACTTAAAATCCCATTAAAAATCTAAAGTGGGAGAAAATGGTAAAAAACATCTCTTCTAAGCTTTAATTTGGTTGCTATTTGTTTCCATAATTATGGAAAATAACAGTTTGAATGATCAATTATGCTCTCAAAGCAAAGACAAGACACCAGCTGTACCTGAGTTTGCCAGTGAACATTTTTAAACTTTGGAAAATGAGTGTGGGTTTGAATGAATAAAAAAGTCTGAAAGTGGAACCTAATGAACAAATTAAATTATTTCAATTATTTTCAAACGTCAATAATTTCAAGATTTTAAAGACTTGATGTGTACACGTCAAAGAATTTGAATTTTGCCTTCATTTTAAGGTACTTTCAGTTAAAATTCAAGCCTCTGACAATATTTTAAGATTATATATATGGACAGACACTTAAATACACACATAAATAACATATTTTTGTTGTTCAGTCACTCAGTCATGTCTGACTTTGTGACCCCATGGACTTCAGCATGCCATAATGACAATATGTATAATTATATTTTAGCCTTAAAGATTTATATGTATATACACATTTTATATATTACAAAAAATTAGATTCTACTTTCCAAATTGAAAAAAGCATCTTAGAATACATATATGTATACATATACATATATAGAGTTAATAAGTCAATGTGACTATAATATCTTCTGTGAACAACTGAATTCCTAAAAGCAATCAGTTTCTTTTAGTATCTTTTCTTAAAGTCAGAAATTCTTAAGAATTTAGATAGAAATACAAAGCCATTTTATTCTATCTCCTCTAAAGTGTCAATTTAGATACAGCGAGTACAAATTCCCAACTACTGCAACTACTATATTTAAGTGGAGCTTAAATAAAACCGGTGGGAGGCTGAGAGGAGAGAGAAGGCACAGGGAACACCAGAGTCCGTCTTCTTGAGTTCATATGCTAATTATGACTCTTAGCATTGTGTGAATAAGTAAGTTACTTAAATCTCTCTAAGTCTCCATTTCCTTATCAGGAAAATGGGAAAAAGAATTCTCAAAGAGTTGTGGGAATTAGAGAAGCTAAAACTGTACTCAGCGTTTACTTGGACTTGCCTAGTGGCTCAGATGGTAAAGAATCTGCCTGCAATGTGGGAGACCTGGGTACGATTTCTGGGTTGGGAAGATCCTTTGGAGAAGGGAATATCTACAGCCACTATTCTTGCTAGAAAATTCCATGGACAGAGGAGCCTGGCAGGCTACAGTCCATGGGGTCGCAAAGAGTCAGACCCAACTGAGTGACTAACACTTTCAGTATTTATTTAGTACCTAGATTATAATGTCATATCACAGAAAGTGAAAATAAAGGTAGAGTGAAGATGACACCAATGGCCTTCACTGTTAGCTACAATTTAAACTTAAGAAAGCCCAGGGTTTGCTCTTCTCTTTCTATGCCTTCCCACCTCTCATAGGTATTCACTCTAATGTGGTTTAGACCAGGTGCCTCAGTGAACTGTTACTAGGGGCAGGAGACAGTACTGTTTAAAAGGAGAGGTTAAATCCTACTGTTCTAGAGGCATATTGATCTTGAATTTCCTCCTTCTGGTTTGCTTTTCTTTCTGGAAACTTGACTCTCATGACTAGTGTGGTAAGAAAAGCCCTTTGACATCTTCCTTCTCCTCATACATCTTTTTCCTATCCCCCTGTTCTTCTGGCCCTTTCAGAACTTTTTTTTCTCCCACCAAAAGGCCAGTGGGAACCAACATGGATGGAGGGGAAAGTAATCAGCACCATTCGTTTTTCTTAGGCCTATCTTCAGTCTAAGAAATTTATGCAGTTCACACATGGTCCAGCCTAGTTTACCAGGGAAAGCTCCTCATTAGAGTCGGAGGACAGGGCAAGCTCTTATTAGTAAGTCAAAATATGCCAGGTTCCACTTAGTCCCTGGATACAAATATTATTAACATTAATATTTAATATCCAAACACTGCTCCCCTAATAAACACACATTAAGACTTTACCCCCAATATAGAGTTATATACCAAGTGTCTCCGCCATACTAACTGGTGCTATCTGCCATCTCTTTGGTAAAGCGCTGGTTTTCAGATTGCTTCCTGCAAGTCATTTGGGAAAAGCATTCCTCTGACACTACTGCCCTCCAGGAAAATGCTGTTTCCTGGTGTACTGCTTCATGGACTCAGCTGGAACGTGCCACTGTGTTCTAGGCACTTTATAAACTTTAGAATCTAGGACCCTAAGTGAAAGTGGTCTGAAGTTTCACAAGGACTTTTGCCCAAATGGCCTAGGTTTCTGAACAGCAGGCAGAAAATGATCACATTCATATAACATACATAAGGTGATGTCCAGAATGCTGATCGTCAAACATTATGAATGGATTGCTGCTGTTGTTCAGTCACCCAGTCATGTCCAACTCTTTGCTACCCCATGGATTGCAGCATGTCAGGCCTCCCTGTCCCTCACCATCTACCAAAGTTTGCCCAGGCTCATGTCCCTTTCATTGGTGATGCCCTCCAGCCATCTCATCCTCTGATGCACTCTTCTCCTTCTGCCCTCATTATTTCCCAGCATCAGGGACTTCTCCAATGAGTCAGCTGTTCACATCAGATACCCAGAATATTGGACTTTCAGCATCACTCCAATAAGTATTTAGGGATGATTTCTGTTAAGACTGACTGGTTTAATCTCCTTGTTGTACAAGGGACCTTCTCTCTGTAAGGGTATTTTATGAGATTTTTTCACTTTATTCTTTGCATTTTACTGTTTGGAATACTGTTTCTAACTAGCTTATATCAAATTTTAAATTTAATTTTATTGAAGTATAGTTGTTTTTCAGTGCTATGTTAATTTCTTTTGTACAGCAAAGTGGCTCAGCCATAAAAAAATAATAATGAAATAATGCCATTTGTAGCAACATGGATGCAACTAGAGATTATCACGCTAAGTGAAATAAGTCAGAAAGACAATGCAGATATCATATGAGATCACTTATATGTGGAATCTAAAATATCATACAAATGACTTTATCTATGAAACAGAAACAGACTCATAGACATAGAGAACAGACTTGTGGTTGACAAAATGGGAGGGAGGCTGGGAGAGGGGTAGACTGAGAATTCGGGGTTAGTAGGTACAAATTAGGCTTCGCAGGTGGTACATGAACCCACCTGCCAATGCAGGAGACCTAAAAGATGCAAGTGATCCAAGGATCAGGAAAATCCCCTGCAGGAGAGAGCATGGCAACCCACTCCAGTATTCTTGCCTGGAGAATCCCACAGACAGAGGATCCTGGTGTGCTACAGTCTATAGGGTTGCAAAGAGTTGGACATGACTGAAGTGACTTAGCACACACACACAGCTGCAAACTATTACATATAGAACAGATGCATAGTAAGATCCTACCATTTAGTACAGGGAACAATATTCAATACCCTGTGATAAGCCATACTGGAGACAAATATAAAAAGAATGTGTATATATGTATAACTAAAGCTTATACCAGTTTTATGATCAAAAAAATAAAAAAATAAATCAACATATAAACTGATATTCCTTAAAATAAGACTCTTCTACCTGCTTTCCCCAGCCCCTTTCTGGCAAGTAAGGTCTAGTCCTGTAAGTCAGCTAGAGAAGAGGTTTCTTTGTCTTCCATCTCATCATCTCCATCTCAGGAATCAGTACACAAACCTGTCTCTCCTTCTTTAGAAAAATAAAAATCCCCAAATGAATCTAGACTGGAAGCTTACTGAAGGCTAGTAAAATAGTTGACCATCATAATTATTTGACAAAGTTCAAAGACAAAATTAAATTACACACAAGCAGCACTAATTTCAATAGGCCTGTATCCCTCAGACCCATTCACTCACTTTGTTACTGGGTTCAGTTTCATATTTAGATTTCAGATTCCTGTCTTGTTAGGCTTTAATCATATAACTAATTGGCTAATTATTCCTATTTTGGAGTCAGTCATAAACTTGGTACACTGAGTCTATATTTTCTTACATGCTGTCAATAAAAATGTACATCAGACTAAATCTCTGAGTTCAATGGCCCACTATTAATGAACTCACTAATTGGTTTGTTCAAGCAGATGCAAATCCTCTTATCTTTACCATGATCCTCTTATCTTTACCATGATCCTCTTTTCATTTACTCATGAAAGAATACCATGAGAAATTCTCCTAAGCACCTACCTGAATTGATGTTAAATGAACCATTCCAGTAAGTCCTGAATTTTTCCCATTTTTTCGTCCTAAGAACATAGCTACTCATTATTGGTAAGGCTTTATTTTCTAAGTTCTTCAAAGAATCTGTTCAAGAGTTCAATCAAGACTATCTCCAGAGATCAGAAACTATCCAGAGTTTTTGACATTCCCTTTACTTTCTTATTTGAAATCACAAACCTATTTGCCTAGCTCTACTTTCCTGTCATTTCTTTGTTTACATGATTCCTAAAAATAAATATCTGTTTAAACAATCACAATTGAATCTGTAAGTTTAAATAACCAATGTTTTTGGACCTGAAGAGGACTTGAATTTATTTTAATACTCAAGGTTTTATATAAATATTATATATTTAATTTCATATATATATATATATATATATATCTTCAATTTCATTTAACCCTGCTGGTTATATAATTGATTCTCTTTCAAGAGGTGTGCCTCTAACATTTTGGGACACAGATGTAAGAATAGATTTGGAAATCCACATAACATGATGAAGATGAAACACTGAAATGTTAAAATGAGCTGACTGATTGTTCAAGTACTGTGTTAATATTACTACCTTCATAAATACATCTTTAAACCATTCTGGGCTCCTTAGTGTTGTGTGCCATTTTCCCATCCCTAAATCTGTCCACCTTAGACAGCTGCCTATACACATATATATAAACACCTCAATTCACAAACCCAATATTTGCCCATACATTCTCTCATCTGCAAGTAACTACACCAGAGAAAATGAACCCAGGGAAGAAGCTTGAGCATATCTTCAAATGGGCTTGGGACACTTGGTTAGGAATTTTGGAGCATGAGAAGAGAGGGCGTGGGCTCCATGTGGGTACTGGGATTTCTGGTTCAGTGCAGAGAGGCTTCTCTTGGGCTGGTCTAAGGACTGTTTTGCCTTTGCAGTTGGAAAGTGCATCTTCTTCTTCATTTATTTATTAATTTCAGTCTTTGATTTACTGTTCTTGATCATTTCCTCCCTAACTGGAAAAGCGTTTCCTAGGTATTTAACATACTGCTTATTCTGGGCTTTTTTTCCCTTGACCTTTCTTTCATATTCAAGAACCTCTTCTAAATGCACTGCTCATTGTATGTCTCTATTTCAATTTTTATACATGATTTATATTCTACTATTACACACACAGATAGACACAACTACCGTTTACTGTTTTCCAGAATAGTTGTTGCATAATGAATTAATATTCAAGCATCTATCCTCTAACCATCAACATACCATTCACAAACTATCTCATGTCAGGATCTCTGGCTACATTTGTTTTTGTATTTTTAAAATGATGATTCTCATCCTATCTTCACAATATTGTTAAAAGGATAAAATATGATAATATATGAGAAAGTGATCATTGAAAACCATAAAATACCATGTAAATGAATGGAATTATTGTGGCCAACACTATAAATTTGCCTTAATAATTGAGGAGTATTATTCTTCAATATTGGATTTCCCTGGTGGCTCAGATGGTAAAGCATCTGTCTACAATGAGGGAGACATGGGTTCAATCCCTGAGTCAGGAAGATTCCCTGGAGAAGGAAATGGCAACCCACTCCAGTACTCTTGCCTGGAAAATCCCATGGACGAAGGAGCCTAGTGCCCATCGGGTTGCAAAGAGTTGGACATGACTGAGCGACTTCACTTTCTTTCTTTCTATTCTTCAATATTACTCATCTATTCCTCACACAAGAAAATTAAAGATACCAAGGGAACATTGCATGCAAAGATGGGCACAATAAAGGACAGAAACAGTCAGAACCTAACAAAAGCAGAAGATATTAAGAAGAGGTGCCAAGAATACACAGAACTACACAAAAACGATCTTCATGACCCAGATAACCATGATGGTGTGATCACTGATCTAGAAACAGACATCCCAGAACGTGAAATCAAGTGGGCCTTAGGAAGCATCACTATGAACAAAGCTAGTGGATGTGATGGAATTCCAGTTGAGCTATTTCAAATCCTAAAAGATGATGCTGTGAAAGTGCTGCATTCATATGCCAGCAAATTTGGAAAACTCAGCAGTGGCCACAGGACTGGAAAAGTTTTCATTCCAATCCCAAAGAAAGGCAATGCCAACAAATGCTCAAACTACTGCACAATTGCACTAATTTCACATGCTAGCAAAGTAATGGTCAAAATATTCCAAGGCAGGCTTCAACAATATGTGAACTGTGAACTTCCAGATGTTGAAGCTGGGTTTAGAAAAGGCAGAGGAACCAGAGATCAAATTATCAACATCCACTGGATAATAGAAAAAGGAAGAGAATTGCAGAAAAACATCTACTTCTGCTTCACTGACTTTGCTAAAGCCTTTGTGGATCATAACAAACTGTGGAAAATTCTTTAAGAGATGGGAATACCAGACTGCCTGACCTGCCTCCTGAGAAATCTGTATTCAGGTCAAGAAGCAACAGTTAGAACCTGACATGGAACAATGGACAGGTTCCAAATCAAGTAAGGAGTACCTCAAGGCTGTATATAGACATCCTGCTCATTTAACTTTTTTGCATAATACATCATGTAAAATGCTGGCCCGGATGAAGCACAAGTGGGAATCAAGATTGCCAGGAGAAATATCAATAACCTTTGATATGCAGATGCCACCACCCTATGGCAGAAAGTGAAGAACTGAAGAGCCTCTTGATAAAAGTGAAAGAGGAGAGTGAATATGCTGGTTTAAAATGCAACATTCAAAAAACTAAGATCATGGCATCCGGTCCCATCACTTCATAACAAATAGATGGGGAATCAATGGAGAAGGCGATGGCATCCCACTCCAGTACTCTTGCCTGAAAAATCCCATGGACGGAGGAGCCTGGTATGCTGCAGTCCATGGGGTCGCGAAGAGTCGGACACGACTGAGCGACTTCACTTTCACTTTTCACCTTCGTGCATTGGAGAAGGAAATGGCAACCCACTTCAGTGTTCTTGCCTGGAGAATCCCAGGGACGGGGGAGCCTGGTGGGCTGCCGTCTATGGGGTCACACAGAGTTGGACACAACCAAAGTGACTTAGCAGCAGCAGCAATGGAAACAGTGTCAGACTTTATTTTCTTGGGCTCCAAAAATCAATAAAGATGGTGACTGCAGCCATGAAATTAAAATATGCTTGCTCCTTGAAAGAAAAGCTATGACCAACCTAGACAGCATATTAAAAAGCAGAGACATTACTTTGCCAAGGAAAGTTTGTCTAGTCAAAGCTATGGTTTTTCCAGTAGTCATGTATGGATGTGAGAGTTGGACCATAAAGAATGGAAGAATTGATGCTTTCAAAACTGTGGTGCTGGAGAAGACTCCTGAGAGCCCTTTGGACATCAAGGAGATCAAACCGTTCAATCCAAGGAAATCAGTCCTGAATATTCATTGGAAGGACTGATGCTGGCCACCTAATATGAAGAACTGACTCATTGGAAAGGACCCTGATGCTGGGAACAATTGAAAGCAGGTGGAGAGGGGGATGACAGAGGATGAGATGGTTGGATAACATCATCAACTCGATGGACAGGAATTGAGCAGACTCCAGGAGTTGGTGATGGACAGGGAGGCCTGGCATGGTGTAGTCCGTGGGTTCACAAAAATTCAGACATGACTGAGTGACTGAACTGAACTGAATTCCCCACTCACTTACTTTTGAAATATAACTCCATTTTTGGTAATGTTGATCTGTGTTTATTCTTAGAATGAAGGGCTATTTTTTATTATTAGCAGAAATATTGAGCTGAAAGTAAGCTTTGTCTGTATGGTCCATTCGTTAATGTGCAATATAAATTTCAATAAGCCAAATGCACAATTAACAAAGTATTCACATAGAAAGGAACAAAGAATTACAGAAATATCACCATTAGGCATCTGGAATGTTACTTTGATTTCTCCTGTGCCACATGTATTATTGTTATTTACAGTAAATAATATATGGGTATAAGTTAGTTTTATTTTTTCTATTCATATGTACAGTTAGCAGTCCTGAAATTAATGATAACTTTCCTGGTAAAAGTTTTTGTTAATATGCTCTTGCCTCTTTAAAATGCTACCACTGGATTTTAGATTCTCTTAGCTCTGTAAGGGAATTATTCTCTTCTCTGAAAAACTCTGTAACCAATGACGAAAACATACACAGAAAAATTTCCCTTCCAAAAGTTTGGCAAAAATTTTCCAAGTGTTCATCCAAGATGTTTCTAGTTATGAATTTCCCATTAGTCCCTCACTTTTCCTATGTCTGGATAGACTAGCAAAGTTTATCCAGGAAATTTTTCTTAGTCACTTCCTATTTGGGTGACCTATATTTATGAACGAGGAGCCTCAGCTGTATCATCTCCATAGCTACAGGCTAAAATATCTTTATCTTCTCATTTCATTCATGAGCCTTCTGTGCTTACCAGTCACAAATCATGCTATCTCAGGCACAGAGTTAATTTGATGTTCTTAACTGACCCTGACATAGTAAACATTAAGGAAGTTAATAATGTCTGCTGTTTACACAATCGCTTTATCCAGAAAAAGGTGTCAATCTTGCTAAGGTCTATTATCATCTAGGACTAATAGGACTATTTTGCTAAAATACTACCCATACTGCCCACGTTATGTTATAAAACTTCCACAAAGGTTACAAAAGTTTACTAAAAGATGTTTAGAATAAGAGTCATTTTAATATGCTAAAGCAGAAGATAGGCAAAATTGGATAAGACCTGATTTTAAATCCCTATCAACTTTTTCAGCTAGTAAGAACAATGTTAAAATGAACAAAATGATTATAAAGTACTTGAAATCTGGAGTGTCTGAAATCATAGCTCAATCAAACATGTAGGACAGATTTTCAAGTGGATCCAAATATACTTGTGTTGACGTGGCTGTGTGTGTGTGTGCATGTGTGCTTAGTGGTGTCTGACTCTTAGACCCAGTGGATTGTAGCCTGTAGGCTCCTCTGTTTATGAGAGTTCCTGGCAAGAAGACTGGAGTGGGTTGCCATTTTCTCCTCCAGGGGATCTTCCTGACCCGGGGATCGTACCTGCGGTTCCTGAGTCTCCTGCATTGGCAGGCAGATTCTTTACCCCCGGAAGTGACAATAAAGAATTTAATCACAAATAACTCAAAATATGAAGCAGTGCTTTCTATTTACTTTTGCTCCATATGATTTTTGTTGACCATTGTACAGGTGCAAAGGAGGAAGAATAAATGGGAAGGAGAAGCTAGAGGTAAAATGGAGAGAAAGCCTTTCTGTCTTTTGTCCTCTCAGTTCTGTCAACAACTTTTTCTAGTTGCCTGATTCAGCTGTGAGCTTTGCTCATAAGTAAATATGGAACTCACTGGCTATAAGATGGGTCATTCTTTGAGCTGACATAGGCTGAAGAGTTATTTTGTGTAAAGCATTTCACCAAGCACATCCCGAAGAAAATGCTCAGGTCAAGCATTTCTGTCTGCTCACTTTTACCTCTAAAGGAAAATTCACTGTGTATGTGTTTTTTAAATTTGTGCCACTTCTAAGGGAGCAGAATTTGCAGAATTCCTACCTTTCACAAATCCTGAACTAGATATTCGATCCCTGAAGATAAGGGTTCATATAGGAGTGGGTGCAGGAATGAGTAGTGTTCATTTGACAGGAGGAGCTATAAAGCATAAACACTAAGATTTTGATCTAATCATGTTAAACATCCAATCAATATTTTGTTACACAATGTATTTTTCCTGAATAATCTTGACTTGGCTTTTTGTCTTATAAATGTGATACTATCAACTAAAAATATGAGTTTTTAATAGAATATGCCTTATTGGGGCTTAATAAAATGGTACCTTTCAGGTTTACCCTTGCAATAAATTTTTCAAGGTGCCTGGGAGAATATCTAAATTGTCCTAAATAGTTTAATGTGGTTTTGTACATAGCTCGCAAATGAAGATAGCTCATACTTTCACTCACACACTCACACACACACACACACACACACACACACACCACTTAGCAGCATTGATAAGAGATAAAATATCATCCATACATTAGCCATTGGAAATTAATTACACATGTTAAATATGTACTCCCAAACTAGATTGGCATCCAAATGAATGCTTAGATTGTTGATCTTATAAGAAGCACATTTCTCTAGTGAATGGGTTAAACTACTGCTGTCAGACTGAATATAATTAGCCCTGCTGATATGCAAAGAATTGCTCTGTCAGGAAATGTCACTGTCATTGAGTGCTGTTCCTTGTCTGCATTCAGTTCTCTGTCTGGCTCAGAAAATTTTAATAACAGGTTGGAATTCACATGTAAAATTTTAACCAATTTTCATAAAAAATACCTTATTTCATTTTCATTTTGCTCTCATATAATTTTTGGTTGTCATAAAACAGGATACTAAACACATCTTATTTCCCTAACTTTCATTGCCTTTTGTCCTTAGAAGATAGACACTTATAGTTCATCTTTTCCCTTAGTACTTTTCAAATTTTTAATGGGAGTTTAAATTTCATTGAAAATGACAAAAGAAGGGGCAGTGAGAAGCAGGAAGTTAAAGGAACTTAAAGAAAAAGATATGAGCAAAGTTACCTCTCCTGTGCCTTCAAGGAGAGGGGATTTCTTTAATCTTAGGTGCCCTGGGAACATGAAACTGTTACTGAAATGTTAAAAGAAACAGCTTTAATCAACAAAAATGTTAGTTTAAAGATTGTCATTAATCAGGGTCCAGTGCAGTCAAAAGTCAGATGCTTCATTACATAATATACTTGAGTATATTATCTACAATCTCTCTCCAGTCTTTAAAAAAAAATTCCTTTGTAGGAAACTCAAAGTATTGAGGGTGGAGGTATTGTTTTAATCTCTTCTTTAAGTGGAAGTATATAATTTTAGCAAAAGAGAGAAGATGTGAACTTCTAAAAACTGGTTGCATAGTCAAAAAAGATCTTCCTCTAAGGTTCATGATAACAAAATTAAGGACTCCTAGCAAGCAACAATGAAAGAAGAAGGAATTTTCTGTGAAGACACTTAGTCAAGAGTACCTGAAAAGGAAATCTCACTAAGGAGAAATGAATGGTTGAAACTAAAATTGATATTGTGAAATATTTATGATTAGAAACATAAGGAGTTGTTTCCTAATATTTGGTTATTATAGAAAGAATCAATAAGGAAGATGAGTGAGGTATGTTTGTGGTTTCAAACATGTATAAAGTAACACAAACCAAATAGATTATTAAAGAATTAAATTTTAACACAAGTAGAGAATATTTTTCCCAGTTTTATTGCAACAAGTGCCTGCAACATAAGAGGAGAACATAGTCCTTAAAACATAGAGGAAGCAGCACAAGTGCTGCTATACTTGTAGTATGCTAATAGTGTGAAAGAAAGTGAGGTCGCTCAGTCCTGTCCAACTCTTTGCGACCCCGTGGACTGTAGCCTACCAGGCTTCTCCGTCCATGGGATTCTCCAGGCAAGAGTGCTGGAGTGGGGTGCCACTGCCTTCTCCAGGGGAATCTTCCCCACCCAGGGATCGAACCCAGGTCTCCCGCATTGGAGGCAGAGGCTTTAACCTCTCAGTCACCAGGGAAAATAGTGTAAAGAAAGTGAAAGTGAAAGTGAAGTCGCTCAGCCCTGTCCGACTCTTGGGGATCCCATGGACTGCAGCCTACCATGGGATTCTCCGGGCAAGAATACTGGAGTGGATTGCCATTTCCTTCTCGAGGGGATCTTCCTGATCCAGGGGTCGAACCAAGATCCTCCACAGTGCCGGCAGATGCTTTAACCTCTGAGCCACCAGGGAAGCCCATGTAGTATAGTGTACTTTAGCCTAAAGAAACAGATTTGTAAATGCTTTGGCCTTAAAATGCATTTAAACATGATTTCCATGGGGCGAAAAACATGGTAGGATGAAAATAAGAGAGACCACAGTTAGAAGAAAGTAGACTGAGAAATGAATGCACTGATATAAGAAAAACCGAAAAGTAAGTAGAATTCAATAACAGAATTTTAACCTTCAGAGAGGATTGCAAACAGCTTATGCTACAGAAATTTCAATGGCTGCTGTCAGAAACAGCAATGGAAAGGAAATGTTGAATTCAAATATAAACTATATTTAAGTTATGAGAAATAGTATAATTCAAAGTGAATTAGTAATTCTTAAGAATAGGAATGAACCAATAAAATAACTAACACTTACTGAATGTCTACCACAGACCAGGCACTCTTCTAATTAACTCATTTGAATCTCACATCATATATTTTGCATGATATATGAAAAATCCTTTATGTCAGATATTATGGTCCTTTTGGCAAATAGCTAAGTTTTTAAGTTTGATGATTTTACTTTCACCTCTGTGTGACGCTTAACAAACGGCTATACATAGAGTGCTCTGGAACCAGAATGAGTTGGAAACCTTGCTCTTCCACTTACTGTGTGACTTCAGGCATGTTACATACCCTGTCTGTCCCTCTATTTTCTCATTTATAAAATAGATGCAGTAATATAATAATTAATATGATTATATTATTATCATATCATAATTAATATGATTATTATATTATCATATTATAATATGATTATTGTATTATTATCATATTATAATATGATTATTATATTATTATATTACTACATCTATTTTATAAATGAGAAAATAGAGGGACAGACAGGGTATGTAACATGCCTGAAGTCATACAGTAAGTGGAAGAGCAAGGTTTCCAACTCATTCTGGTTCCAGAGCACTGTATGTATAGCCGTTTGTTAAGCGTCACACAGAGGTGAAAGTAAAATCATCAAACTTAAAAACTTAGCTATTTGCCAAAAGGACCATAATATCTGACATAAAGGATTTTTCATATATCATGCAAAATATATGATGATACTAGCAAATATTTCTTCAAGAATAATTAGAATTTTATAGGATACAAATGTACATGCCTCCCCCCCTCCAAAAAACAATTAAAGTGAAACAATGTTCAGGCTAATTTCGTACCTTCCTGAATATTACAGTGTAGAAAACAAGGATATAATATATACACTTTTCAAGGAGTAAGGTTGTCACTAGTTTATAATATCTAGAGAACTTACCACTTGTATTTGAATTTGGCAGAAAAACAATTACAAATAAAGTCTAGAGAGCTTTGCAATCATCTTTTCAGTTTTTAAAAACCATAATAATTAAAGAGAATTAGGATTAGAAATCATTATAAATACTGTAACTATGCCAGTAAATGGCTAAAAAATATAAGTATTAAAATTAGTTCCTGACCTTGTTCAATGTCAACCACTCTCCTACACACACACACACACACACACACACACACACACACAAACACACAATCTCTCCTGCTTTTCTTCTTTTGAAAAGCAGATTTTTTTTCTTTAGCTGCATTTTCTTAAAACATACTTATGAATACATTCATTTCCCTTCCTCCCAAAGAAAGCCAAAACTAAAAAAGATACACTGTCTTTCCCTGGAGATTCCTGGAGTGCTACATGCTAAAAAACATAGTTGCAAAATCTAGAAATTGCAAAAGAGAAAGCTGCTGACAAATTTAATGAACCTCATTCATAAATACAAATGAAAAAAAATTATTAGTAAATAAAAACAGCAATTTATTAAAGATATAATACATGATTACAAAGTAAACTATATCCTAAGAACATGAAATTGCTTATTATTAAATATATTCATATAAAGTATCTCATCAATAAATTAAAAAATTATGAGACACTCTGAAGTTGCATTTGATAAAATCTCATGCATTTCTTAAATCTCAGTGAATCAGTAATTAAACATACTTTCTTCACATGATAAAGAATTTCAATTTCAAACCATAAACCAAAGTCCTATGAAGTAGTGATGTTCCCATTTATAGCAGGAGTAAGACAAGAATAACTATGTATACTGAGATTCTTTTTTTTTTTTTTTTTTTGAGGGATTTGTTAACAGATAGTTAAATAGATCAAGAATAATCGAGGTTTTTTTTTTTTTTTTTTATGGTATTTGTTTGGTAGAACACCCACCTTATGTTAACTGGGACTTCAAAGACTAAAGATGTGTCCGCTGCACTCTTCCGAAAGTCAGCAAAAAAACTAAAGCACAAGAAACTGAAAAAAATCCCATTGCACATTAAATATGAATATGATGTATCAGGAGAGAAAGCAGACAGAGGAATGGTAAATCAGTTGACAAAACAGAGAAAAGTCAAACTTAAGAATCTGTAGGAGTGTTGCCATCAAAAAGGACGTAAATTGGCCCCAGGCCCTAAAATTGGTTGGAGACAACTGGTCCCAAGGAATATGGGGGTGAGGCATGACAGAATCAGATTATTTAAAAGTCTGTATCGGAATTTTCCAAGTATCCATCACCCTCCAGGCAATTACCATTCCTAATACCAAGAAGAAATTTTGAGATATATTCTTTAGAGAGGTTATGAACCAGGGAGAGCCAAGCAGAATGAATCTAAAAAGTATGGGGCTGGATTTGAAAAAATGAATTAAACTAAAACTCACATGCATGCTATGTGCAAAGTTGCTTCAGTCGTGTCTGACTCTTTTAACCCTATGGACCATAGCCCACCAGGCTCCTCTGTCCATGGGATTATCCAGGCAGGAATACTAGAATGGGATACTGAATAACAAAACTTTCTATCTCCAGTTTTCTTTTTGGCCCATCTCCAGGATATCAACTAGCAGACAGCAATTGAAATGTCCTTTTCTACAGAAGCTGAAGTAACCAAGAAAAAAGACACAAAGTTATTGCCATTTGGGAATTTCCATCGAAAAATCCAGCTGTCCAACACACTACCCTTCAATAAAGTCTAAGGTTTATTTTCCTGCAGACACAGTTTCTGGTCAATATGTGGTGTTTGCAGAACAAAAAAAAAGCATTTATTGATAAACAGAAAGTAGTTCATGACCAAAGTGAGGTAACAAATGATAATGCATTCACCAAACAAGAACATATACTATTTAAAGAACATTTAGAGAAAAAGAAAGAGCACTTGGAAATTAAAAATAGGACAGTTGACAGAGTATTCAGACAACAGTTAGAGGATAAGACTGAGAAAATTTCTCTGGATGAGAAAAAAAAAAGACAATCAAAAATAGAAGATAAAAGTAATAATAAAATAGAAAATCGACATGAGAGACCAACCACTGACCAACAGGATTTCTAAAAAGAGCATTATATATATATATATATATATGTATATATATATACAGCATGGGAACGCACTCCAGTATTCTTGCCTGAAGAATCCCCATGGACAGAGGAGAGTGGCAAGCTACAGTTCATGGGGTCACAGAGTCAGACAGGACAGTGAATAAGCGCAGCACAGAATATATGTGTGTGGATGTATATGTGTATATATATATAGTAGATTACATAGTTATATATATACATATGTTTATTATGTATACATGTACATTTAAATATATATAGTATATATAAATACAAGTATAAAATCCTTAACTGAAAAATATGGATTTCTAGACTTCAGTGGCTGGCTGCCCAGCTAATAAATAAGTAAGAAGATATAAATAAAGCACATCTTCATGAGATTTTTAGATCACCAAGGATAAGGATAAAGAAAAGATCCTAAAAGCTTTCAAGTAGGAAACAAATCCTACACAAAACTCTAGAAGAAAAATGGCAAAGAATTTATCAGATATACTGAAAGTTCAAAGGTAATGGAAGAATCATTTCAAAATTTCCAAGGAAATGAATTTTCAACCTAGAATTCTATACCCAGACAAATTAATTTCAATGTAAAACTAGTCTAAACTTTTAAGAAGTTTACTTTCTATGTATGCTTTCTTATAAATCTTCTGGATAATATACAAGGGCAGTAGCAGAATATACAATGACAATACTGCTTGTATTTTGTACTTGTGAATCTATTAATTTAAAACAATGTAAAAAGAAATTGTAGTATAGGCATATTATTTATATATATAAAATAAATATGTGAGAGCATAGCAAAAAACAGACAGGATATTTCTGGAGATGTGGGCATTTTAGAGGGAAGTGATTTAGTGCTCTTTGTTTTAAGATACACATTACTGGCTTTTTTAAACTATGTTTTTATATCCCATGGACAGAGGAGCCTGGTGGGCTACAGTCCATGAGGTCGCAAAAGAATAGGACATGACTTAGTGACTAAACAACAATATATTTCATCACTGTGTTATAAGAAACTCGAAGGCAACGATCCCAATACAGCAGCAAAATATTTTAAGTATAAGATGAATAAGCAAGTTTTAAGAAACATATGGAAGGATTTCACTTTTATAAAATGTATTCATAGAGAAAAAAGACTGGACAAAATGTTAGGCAGACTTTTTTACTTTAACTCTTAAACATTTTCCCAAATTTCTACAATAAAGCTGTCTCATAAACAAAATAATAATAATGAATAAAGTAAAACACAATTACCTGGATATGACTGTAAATTTATCTATCATTTATACAATGGATTCTGTGAAAAGATGTATTTTGAATTTGAAATAACCAATTACATATAAGCCTTTGTACCACTAACTCATTTGCCAAGTTGGGGACACCCTATACCTATATAGGCTATACCTATATAGCCTATCAAATGAAGATGTGGCCTTGCCAGGAAAGCAAGATAACCAGAGCCAGTTATGTCAACAAATGGAGATGCTTCATATTCATGACCTAGACAACTTGGGGAACTAAGGAATTTAAGGTATGCATTATCAAAGAAAAGTAGCACTCTGGACCACTATTATATGACTTCTCTCTGAGCAGTAAATTCTTATAATACTTCTAACGTGTTAAAAACAGACTAATGGATATGATTTTTAAAGAGGTTATGCTATGTTAAAGATTGTGGTCTTATGGCATTTTATTCCAAGGTCCATAGTAGAAATAACTGGCAAAATACTCAATATTACATCTCCTCTGGTAGACATCTTTGGGAGTTGAACCATAACCACACACACAGATTTATATATACATATATACACACGCACTTTTTTGTATGATAAAGAAGCTCTTAGGTCCAATTTGTTCTATGTACCTGCAGTTTCTCTTATCTAATAAACAAGGAGCAAAAAGATACACTCTCATCAACACTGTGCTTTTCAGATAACATAATTTCCTCTTTACCTGGTAAAGTATTTTTAATGGCTATGAATGAATTTTTAATTTTAAAAAGGATATATGTACCCCAGGAGACATCCAGCTGCTTTTGGACACAGTAATTCTCTCCTCACAAATCTCTTGATAGAAGAGAATATGTACATATGAATAAATACAAGCTTTTCCATGAGGTATGGATAGTAGAAAGCACAGTATGACAAAGACACTCTCCAAAAAGTAGGAAATAGCAGGTAAACAAATATTCTTTAAAAAGTCATATGTTGATGCAATTTGAGCAAAAGTTGAGGCAATCACATACTAAAGAAAATGTGGCTAATATTAAAAATGACTTAATTTTTCCTCCAGGGGAAAAAATCGTGAAGACCTGAGAGGTGAAGGGGATCATTAATGGTGTGGTTGCCAGATGGGAATAGTTGGGTTGAGGAGAAAAAAAATAATCAGTGCACATTGATGAGGAGAGGAAAAGTAAGTTTCAAAATTATTCTATGCCAAGGAAGTAAAATTTATCAGTTTTGTACAAATCTCCCTAACTAGTAGGGTACAAATGGGATATATATTAGGTAACAAAACTGAAATAAGTTTCAAAACCACTAAGTACTTTTCTGATGAATCAAATACTTCAAAAAATTCATACACATACAAGCTATATTCTCACAATCATGCAACACGTCTATTTCATTAAAGAATACTTAAAGGAAGCTCTCCAAGCTCTCCAATGCATAATTGCTTTATCCATTCATCCACTGACAGACACTTAGGTCAGCCATTTTTTGGTTATTGTAAATAACCCTGCAATGAATATAGTGGTGCATGTATCTTTTCTAGTTAATGTTTTGTTTTGTTTTCTTCACATAAACACCCAGAAGTGGAACTGCTTGATCACACAGTAGCTCTTTTTTCTAGTTTTTTTGGGAAATCTCTGTAATATTTTCCACAGTGGCTTCACCAATTTATTAACAGGGCACAAGGTTTCCCTTTTATCCACATCTTTACCAACAACTTTTATTTCTTGCCTTTTTGGTAAGAGCTATTTGACTTTCATTTCCCTGATGATTAGTGATAGTGAGCAACTTTTTGTATACCTGTTAGTTATCTGTATGTCTTCTTTGGAAAAATATCTAAATAGATATTCTGCCTATTTTTGCCTGGAGAATCCCAGGGACAGCGGAGCCTGGTGGGCTGCCATCTACGGGGTCACACAGAGTTGGACACAACTGAAGCGACTTAGCAGCAGCAGCAGCAGCAGCCTATTTTTAATTAGATATTTTTTTTAACAAAGCATAATATTAGTATCTATAATTGGTGTTGGTTGAAATTAATACATTAAATAATTGTACAATGACTATGGCTGGGTCAACATCCTAACACTGCTTTAAGTTGTCGTTTTGTCCGTATAACAATAGTTAACATTATGTGCTAAAGATGTAAAGCCCTGAGATGATTTGATAAACAGATTTTGTAATTCCAGAAAAGGTCTCTCTAGCATTTTACTGCTTACATTTATTTTTTCCTTTACATTGACAAACATTTAACTTGAATTTAATTAAGGTTATAGTAAGAAGAAAGCCAAGACACAAGAAAGTGATAAAACAAATTCGGAAGGTGGAACATTCTATGTAACAAATGACATGATCTTTTCAGCAAGTCAAAATGCTAGTGCAAAATAAGATTATTGAAAATTAAAAGAAATGAAACAAATACAAGACAATTATATTGGATTGGATATTAATTCACACTGTTCTAAAGAATTCACATTAATTCACATGTTCTAACGAACATACTTGTGACAACTGCAGCTGACTATGATTATGAACATTGTTTTTATAGCTAAACTCAACACATTATTCAGATTTTCTCAGTTTATTCCTAGTGTCTTATTTTGCTCTAGGAAACTACATATAATATATGTTTTTCAGGCCCTGCTTTGAGATTCTCTAACTTCAGGGGAGTGGTTTGTTGCATAATGTATTCTAATCAAATACAGTATTTATTTGTTAGATATTTGACAAGTGTGGTAATGGAATGCTTACTAAGTAGACGTCTACAATTGACATGATTCAAATACATCCAAGTATGCTATTTAGGAAATAAATTTTATGTGTATAAGCCACTATATGCTCACAAAGCAAATCAGCAAAGAAATACAGTATCTGTAGGTGGTTTTTCCTTAAGACATTAATGATGTTATTCATCCTAGCAAACTGAACCTCAGCTGTGAGGGAGAAGAGGAATATAATAGTACTTGAGGGAGCACTTGAAGGGCAAAGGTGAAGCTTATAGTCAAGGACGCTGTCATTAATCATGTTTGCTTTGACCCCACATCACCTTTTACAAGGGCAACCTAAGAGGACCATTAGCTGAGCTGTTAGAAACTGTGACAATAAAATCGAAACTCAAAATCTTTAAAATTCTGAATTAGATTTTTCCCACACATTCTCAAATGTATTAGTGATTTCCCTGATCCCCACCATTGATTGATATATTGATTCATTTTATTTACACCACAATAATTGAATTTTTCAGAGGCTGTGCAACATCATAGCTTCCATGAACTGGTTTGCTTAAAAACAATTCATTGATTAAAATATTTACTGTATACATGATTCAGACATTTAGCATTTAATGCCTCATAGGATGAGTCACAGTGTTACATGTTTTATTTAATTCTTTAAATAAGGGCTTGATTAGAATCTGATCTCAAGTTAAATCCTATTAGTTATATAACCAACTCTTTAACATTTTTGAGCCTCACTTTTTTAGTAAACTTCAGGTAACAGGGGTAAATAATCATCCTACAATGTCACTGTGAGGATTAAGTGAGGTAATTTTAAGTAAAGAGTTTAGCCCACTCCATCTGTCACAAAGAAACCCTCAATATATGTTCATTTTTGTTTTATTTAAGGCCAGTTTCATGGGGTTGTATGTGACTTGTGCAGTTGCACAGGGCTTTGCCATGCAGAAGGGTCCCCTACTTGGTTTCATGCTCTGATCCTTCTGTCTTGAATTTCTTATTATTTTTGAAAGAGGGGTCTCATATTATCAATTTGCACTGGAAATTATGTAGCTAGTCCTTGATTCACTCAAATAAATTTAAGGTCTTTGAAGTATGGGATACCATAGATGACTTTATACCCATAATACATTCTTTAATGCTTAGCCCAGTTTCCTGCATGTAGAATGTAACAATTTATTAAAAATGACAACAGTAGTTTATTTAGGGCAGCTGATGTAGAATTTCATTGGTAGATACAGAAGACCTGCCTGGGAAAAAGTGAAAGTGAAAGTCACTCAGTTGTGTTCTATTCTTTGTGATCCCATGGACTATAGAGTCCATAGAATTTTCCAGGCCAGAATACTGGAGTGGGTAGCCTTTCCCTTCTCCAGGGGATCTTTCCAACCCAGGGATTGAACCCAGGTCTCCCACATTGCAGGCAGATTCTTTACCAGCTAAGCCACAGGGAAGTCCAAGCATACTGCAATGGGTAGCCTATCCCTTCTCCAGCAGATCTTCCTGACCCAGGAATCAAACTGGGGTCTCCTGCACTGAAGACAGATTCTTTACCAAGTGAGCTATCAGGGGAGGTAGATACAGAAGGCTTGCCTGGGAACCACATGCAGTTACTTCATGCCTCAGCATCCAAATGGTACATTCCTATAATTCAAGAAGTAAGTCTTGTTCCCTTTTGAGGTATGCTGGCTGAGACATACAGAGAGATGATTTCACTGCCTACCAGATGCTGTGTTAAAATAAAACAGAAGAACTTAAAGAGACCTAATCTCTGGCAGTTCTACTAGCTGCCTACTGGGGATCATTTTGCCATGAATGTCCAATCATCGGACCCTGATAAGTTATATTGCCTCCCTCTGCCTTCTGCATAGGGGGAAGACACAGGACCCATGGCAACAGTCATGCAGAATGGGGACATTAAAAGGTACGCTGGGAACATATATTGATCAGGATATTGAAGTCCCAGAGAGTTAAGGGTAGTTAATTTTGCATATATGATATGATATGCATATCCTTATAGCAGAATCAGAGCTGCTTTTTTGGGTGCTAGCATATATTATTATTATGGGTCAAGAATGTCTTTTCATTATACTTTATGAAGGCCTCAGAATTTTGACTGAACAAATCTGTTTAAAATGAAAGAAATCAACATGGATGCTATCTCTATTGGAATACTGCTCTTCAAAGTGGCTAACTAATTTGGTCAGAGAGCTGGGTTAATGGTATTCCAGGATAACCGGTCCAATGTACCAGAAGCTCTTTATATTATCCTGAGGCTATAAATGAGAACATGTCAAACCAGCTATCTCATATAAACTCTAAGTGAGACATCAAGGGCACTTTACAGAGAGCATGGGCCAGTATTAGAACCAGCACTCATATATGATGGTCAGCTTAGAGGGCATCTAGGCAACACTTTTTCCAAGGAACTGGATATGTGTGCATTGTTTGTATAAAATAAATTTATGTCTTTCTAGGAACACAAATGTATACATAGTTTTAAATTTTAATTTACCACAACATATTTTTTAAACAAGGTACTTTTATTCTTCTTCATTGTGGATTAAAATTGATTTAAATCAGCATTCTTTACCATCTGCTCGGTATAAATCACTGCCTGCTCTAGGAAAAGGAGCTAGTTCTAACTCCAGCACATAAAACCTTAACCAAAACACATTTCAGCTCTTTGCCATCATGGCTCAAGGACAGACAGTGCCTGCTAATCCTCTACCAAATGCTTTGACTACAGTTGATTGATTCTGTTTAAGGGTAACATACTAATCCATGGCTGTAGAACAACAAAACTGCAATTGCCTAAAATCTCATATGGCAGCTTCTCCTGAGATGTGAATATAAAGAAGCTGCAGACCACGTATTTGCATCAACAAACTGCCACAGCAATTCTGCAACATACCATTGTACATTCCCTGCAGGTGTATTTTACTCCACCTTAAAAAGAGAGCAAGTTGATTTACATATTAATGAGAAAAAAATGAAATGAAGCAATTAGGCAGGTGAGGATCCAGTTAGGGGGACAGATATTTTAAATATTGTTAAGTGGAAATCCAGAACAATCTAAAGATAAACAGACTTCATATTCGTTAACCTGTGTTACATTAATGAGAAATTAATTGATTCTTGACAACTTTAATGAGTCTGTATTAACTGCATAATTGGAAAGAAAAATCGATGGATGTAAGAAGCATCTTAATTTCTTAGGGGCAATATGACTGATGAGTCATGAGAAGTCCCCACAATATGCTATTTCTACTGCCCCACAAATATCTAGGTGAGAATAAACCTCTTTGGTTCAATTTCCTCTATTTCATTGCTTGCTTGGCTCAGAGGAGTATATTGTCTGTAGGCAACACTGGGAGTAGAAATAGCACTGGATGATAGCGCTGGATGACTTTTATTAAGAACTTTCTGTGTGACTTTTATAATTATGTAATTTATTTAGTAATTGTTTGTCACTTATTTCCTCTTGGCTTTCATTTTCTCATTTGGGAAATGATGAAGATTAACTCTAAATTCCCTTTGAACTCTAAATTATATGTTTCTGAAGGTAAATTACATGGTGACTCATATTTTCAGAACCCAATCAGTAGTCTCCATCTTGTCATCTAGTCCAAAATAAAGTCTCTTGTCAGCAAAATAAACACTAGCCAAGTTTTTAAGAAATAAACAACTGGAATTTTCTAACATCCTTCTCATTCAGTCTAGACCAGTCATTGTCAAAGTGTGGCTCCTAAATGAGAAGCTTTAAGCTCACCAGAGAACTTACTAGAAATGTAATTTCTTGGCCCCATTTGACATACTAAATCAGAAATTCTGGGAGTGACGCCCAGCAACTGATGTTTTAAGGAGACTTTCTGATGATTCTATAATGCTAAAGTTTGAGATCCACTGATTTTATATATATATATATATACACATATATATACACACACACACTGATATACATAAATATATTTAACTAATCTGGAAAAATAAAATGCTTTGTGAATCACTGTATCAGAGTAGGTGACCATTATCTGTGAAAAGAGACTAATCAACTGGTCCTATATGGCTCTATGTTCAGACATATATATATATACACACACACTGATATACATAAATATATTTAATTAATCTGGAAAAATAAAATACTTTGTGAATCACTGTAACAGAGTAGGTGACCATTATCTGTGAAAAGAGACTAATCAACTGGTCCTATATGGCTCTATGTTCAGACATACCCTTCTGTCCTCATCCCTGTCTTGTTCTTCCTTCATCTCTGCAATATAAATGCTGCTATATCAATTGAACTTACCCAAGAAAATGTAACTAGCATTTGTAGAGCACTTTAGAATTTCAAATCACTTTTCACAGGTAGTATTTTTGGAGTACCACCTTTACTTTATGGATAATGGAGTCTCAAGAAGGTTAAGTGACTTTATAAGGTTACATGGTCAATAAATGCAAAAACTGATATGTGAAATCGGAGGAGACAATGGCACCCCACTCCAGTACTCTTGCCTGGAAAATCCCATGGACAGAGGAGCCTGGTAGGCTGCGGTCCCTGGGGTCACGAAGAATCAGACACGACTAAGCGACTTCCCTTTCACTTTTCACTTTCATGCATTGGAGAAGGAAATGGCAACCCACTCCAGTGTTCTTGCCTGGAGAATCCCAGGGATGGGGGAGCCTGTGGGCTGCCATCTATGGGGTCACACAGAGTCGGACACAACTGAAGTGACTTAGCAGCAGCAGATATGTGAAATAATTACTGAAACACAAGACCTATAGTTTTCAATCAAATTTCCAACCAGATTGTAGGAAAAAACAGAGTACTAGACAATTAAAAAAGCAAAACAAAACTTTTATCCTCATATCAGGAAAATAGAAATTGAACCTACAATTAAACAACAGCATTCCCAAGTGGAAAATAATCAGATTCTTTGTGTTTCTGTATAAAAACTCTATTTGTAAAACTTATGTCTAAATTTATAAAGATGGTTGATGGCAACATAATTCATAAGAAACTCATTCTATTCATAAATCATAACACAAATATAAAATTTCACAAAATCTCCAAGAAATCAGTTTAAATTTAAGATTCAAAAACAGATTAATGAAAGATGATAAGCATTTCAACATGTAAACTAAGAAAATATAAAATGCAAATAAACCCACTGGCATATTTTAGAAAATATTCTAAATTCAAATGTCCAACATGAGAGATAATAGAGAAAAATGATGAACAAAGGTCACATATTAGGCTTTAACTCTGCATTACTATTTAAATCAATATACTTTTCACTACTCACAATATTATTGAATGATTTTTAACTTAAGCAACAAAAATCTCCAAAAATATGAAACAGAGATCTATGTGAATAGAAAGCATCCTGAATTGTATTTGGTTTTTCTAAGAATTTTTTAAATCTAACTTTCAAGACTGTAGCAATGAAAAACTCAAAATAGAATCTGTATTAATCATAGTTTGTTTGTTTGTTTTTTTAATTTTTAAACATTTATGTAGAGTCAGAGAAAGAGAAGTGGCTTTACTCAGTGCAGAAAACAGCAGTGATATAAATTAACTCCAAGGGCCATATCTTGTGATTCAGTTGATTGTTTATCACTTCTAGGAAAAGCATGTTGGCAATTTAGATGCAAGGTGAAGGTAGACTGCAAGGGCTTACGTTTCCACTCGGAGTATTACTGCACCAAAGAGCTTCATATTCCAAAGGCTGAGGGAGTATGGTCAACTCTATTCACTTGGTTTCATTAGCAGAAACAGCAGTGTAGAAATGTTTATATTACTATGCAAAGGCTAATAGCATTTTTTTTTAAAGAAAGATGTTGAAATTATTTCACTTGCATTAAATGAAGTAACTTTGTAACCTTCTAAAATACTAATGAATAATGAATTATGAGTAAACATATCAAACTACATAAGTACTTAGCATTTGAAAGATTTTTCAATCAATGATCCTATGCTTTAAACTGAAAAAAAAAAAGATTCCTTTAACTCAGATTATCAGGCTTCAATAAGAACTAACTTCTCAGTTTAGAATAAAATTACTTGTCAATCTATATGACACATCAAGTTAATTTTGAAGCCTATTCTCCCTCAATGAATAGACTGAAGAAGGACACCACTTACCGCATTTCTGCGAGCACACCTCTATTACCTCTATTATGCTTCAGAATCTATTTCACGATCTTTATAAATATACTACTAGAAACTGGTATACTTGGAACTATCTTTAGGCTTCCATGTAGTTATTCCATCTAGAGTTTACAGCACTTGTCTTATCCTCAAAACTTGTTAGATCAATATAAAACACACAAAGAAGATTCACAGTGAGGTTAACATTAAAAAAAAACACACACACACACAACAGTCTGTCCAGTTTTAAATGAAACTTTCTGTTTAAAAGTATCTTATGATTTAAATCTTTGTAAGTTGATTTAAAAAACTAATTTACTGAATGGGAAAAATGTTTATAAATGTGCTTTATGTCATATGCAACATATCTGTGCATCCAGCCAATCTATACTTGGCTTTCACCAATTAGAGAATATCGATCTTCATTTTGGTATGACAAGCTGTATTTTCAAAGATGTTTATCATCTCTTTGGTGTCATTTCTACTGACTATGATAAAAAATAGAAAGGGTAATGAATGATAATTATCAAAAATGATCAACTTACTAAGTGGTTTTATTTTAAATATCTATCTCTAAGTTAGAAGAACACAGAATATTTGCTCAAAGGACCATATTTTACAAATAGCAGTTGTTTCTAGATCAGTTGACCAAATACTATTTAATTCACAATACAACTGAACCAAAACATTCACAATACAGTTCCAATACATTTGACTGGCAGTGTCATACTTCAGAATTTTTAAGTTCAACTTACTTAAACATATTTCATTTCTATAATTTTTTGTACAACTAACTCTTCTAACAGAAAAAAAAAATCATTCTTTATAACTCATATCAGGGAACTGTGTGCTCTGTTATCCAATTTTAAGAGTCAGGAATCTACTTATCTCCCTGAAAGTCTAGAATTTCAGACTTGATTCTTCCATTTTTGACATGGTGGCCATTGTTCCTTGAAGCTTTTTCCTCTCTCCCTGGAGCCTTCAGAGTCAAACAGAGTCACAGACAGGAGTTTACTGGAGCCAGCTCAATCCAGCTTATAAGAGTCAACATTTAAAACTTCAGGAATTTTGAGAGCTACTGTCAAACACAGTTATTATTAAAAATTAAACAATATAAATTAAATCAAATACATTATATTAAAAAAGATAAATGTTTAAATCACTTCCTATGGTTACTATATTTTACTCTGGGCTTCCCTGGTGGCTCAGCTGGTAGAGAATCCACCTGCAATGTGGGAGACCTGGGTTAGATCCCTAGGTTGGGAAGGTCCCCTGGAGAAGGGAATGGCTGCCCACTCCAGTATTCTGACCTGGAGAATTTCATGGACTATATAGTCCATGGGGTCACAGATAAGAAACAACTCAGAAACAACTGAGAAATTTTCACTTTTCATTCTTATTTATACTCTGACATATGTATGTTGGCAACACTACCTAATGGTATGTTATTTTACATTTCGTTCCCACTCTGCCTTCACTGATGACACATTGGTAGCTTAAACTTGGTAGTAGGGGGAGCATTTACACCATGGGGATTGCAAACACTACAGATTAGGGTTGTTTATTTTAGAGAGTTGACTTCTCCAGGCAGCCTGTTTTCTACTCATAACTAGAGTGATGCTTACCCAACAAAAAGATATATTACATTAAAAATAAAAAACAAAACATTTCCCCACCGCATGAACAAGACTTCTCAAAATTTTCCATATATGACATTGGGACAAAATGGACACCAAGAAATGCATTTTTTAAAATGTCAACAAGAATTGCAGCTTGATAATGTGTTATACAGAACAGTATTTAGGAAGAGGGTTGATTATACATGCTTAAATTTATAAAATTATTCTTCTTTATACTCTTTGGAAAATGGCCAAGCAGTTGTCCCCAAACACAGAATCCCATACTTGAAGTGATAGAGGAACAAACAGAGTCGTTAAGAGGAAGGCATCTGAGTCAAATTCTTGGATAGTCAAATCCTACCTTGCAAAATGACATTTCAAAAATCATTCTACACCAAAAACTGGAAGGAAGGGCAAAACAAAATATCAGAAAACGAATAGGTATATAGGTCGACTGTTTTGATGTTCCCAGAATTTTGCATATAAAGATAACCTTGCTTAGTATTTTTTGATGATGATGTTCAAAGGACCAATAAAAAATGATATTTCTTATGATATAAATAAATGTATTTATTCTTAAATTGCTCAACAAATGTATAATTCTTATTAAAAGCATGTATACATTTCTGTAAATTCTCATTTCTGATTTATACATCTCAATGTTAAAATGCTTCCAAATGGAGAAAAATAGTTTGGGCTGGGAGAGCAGGAAGGTTACATTGGAAAGTACACAACTATTTCTCACAGTATTGGTAATTTTCTAATTATTTAAATAGGTTATGGGTTCACTGCTTCTTTCAAATTATGCTTAATAACTTACATGTACTATATATTATTTTGAATATATCAAACATCACATAACAAAAATGTCTGAAAAGAAAAAAAGTCCTCCTTGCATAATAGCCAGCTGGTATTTAGCATTTATAAGTTTCAATTTCCTAATCTACTAAGCAGTCAAAGTCACAAAAATTTCCTCATAGAATTGTTGTATGTTTTCAATAATATAATGTATGTAAAGAAGAGGCTCTGAACCCTGACTAAACATTAGAATCACTAGGGTGCATTGAAAAAATACTGGGGCTCAGAGTCACAGTTCTAGAGATCTTAATTTAATGATGTGGGAGGAGTTGAGCCTTAGAGTTTTAAACCGTCTCCCCATTTATGCTATCACTCAGTCTTTGTTGAGAATTACTGTTACTTGTTATTTTCAGTGGCCTTCCCTTGTGGCTCAACTGGTAAAGAATCTGCCTGCAAGGCAGCAGAATTAGGTTCAATCCCTGGGTTAGGAAGATCCCCTGGAGAAGGGAAAGGCTACCCCCTCCAGTATTCTGGCCTGCAGAATTCCACGGACTGTATAGTATATGGGGTCACAAGAGTTGGACACGACTGAGCAACTTTCACTTTCTTTCATTATTATCAGTGCTTCTCATGTCATGAGATGGTTTACAATTACCAAAGGGCAAAAGTTTTGAGAATTACAAGAAAAATGTGTTTATTAATTTTTCATTTGCCAAAATACCTCAGAAATTAGGTTTCTTTCTTTTATCACTCAATCTTTCAATGAAAGTAGAGTCAAATTTAAAAATTCCATTGCACTAAAGAGGACCTCCTAAAAATGGTTGTATTCTGAGTTCCATTTCCCAAAGGGTTCAGTTCAGTTGCTCAATCATGTCCCACTCTTTGCAACCCCATGGACTGCAGCACGCCTGGCCTCCCTGCTGCTACTGCTGCAAAGTCACATCAGTTGGATCCGATTCTGTGTGACCCCATAGACGGCAGCCCACCAGGCTCCCCCGTCCCTGGGATTTTTGAGACAAGAACACTGGAGTGGTTTGCCATTTCCTTTTCCAATGCATGAAAGTGAAAAGTGAAAGTGAAGTCGCTCAGTTGTGTCCGACTCTGCGACCCCATGGACTGCAGCCTACCAGGCTCCTCCGTTCATGGGATTTTCCAGGCAAGAGTACTGGAGTGGGGTGCCATCGCCTTCTCCGGCCTGGCCTCCCTGTCCATTACCAACTCCCAGAGTTTGCTCAAACTCATGGCCATCAAGTCGGTGATGTCATCCAACCATCTCATCCTCTGTCATCACCTTCTCCTCCCGCCTTCAATCTTTCCCCGCATCAGGGTCTTTTCAAATGAGTCAGTACTTCACGTCAGGTGGCCGAAGTATTGGAGTTTCAGCTTCAGCATCACTCCTTCCAAAGTACATCCAGGCCTGATTTCCTTTAGGATCAACTAGTTTGATCTCCTTGCAGTCCAAGAGTCTTCTCCAAAATCACTGTTCAAAAGCATCAATTCTTTGGTGCTCAACTTTCTTTATAGTCCAACTCTCACATGCATACCTGATTACCAGAAAAACCATAGCTTTGACTAGATGAAGCTTTGTCAGCAAAATAATGTGTCTGCTTTTTAATATGCTGTCTAGGTTGGTCATAGTGTAAGAAGCCAAAATTCTTTCTCAGATAATTTTAATTAGTCCCTTTCTTCTTCTGTTAGTCTGTGTACCTAATTTGCTGAAACTCTTGACTTAATCCCTATTTCCACCAAGTTCCATTGCAAGCACTCAAGTCCAGACCACTGCTATGGCTAGATGAAACCACCACAAGTGTTCCCTTTCTGGCCTTCCTACTGTCACTCATGTCCAATCACCAGTGCATACTCCTCTTGCCTGACAGGCATCTTGTAAAAACACATATTTTCTCATTCTTCTGATCAAAACTTGCCCTTTGATGTTTTCCTATCACCTCTAGATACAAATCCACAGTTCCTCCCTAAAATGCCTTTCTCTCTGACCTAATTCATGTTTCCTCCCAACCCTCATTCAACTCCAGCTTCTCTGACCCCATTTTTTCTGTTCCTTGAACACATCAAGCAAGCTCTCTCTTTATGTCGTTCACACTTGCTCTGCCCTCTTCCTAGAACATTCATCTACTCCAAAGAGCTTGACTCCCTCCCATCATTCAGATACTTGCTTAAATGTCATTTCTTCAAAGACCTTTTTGACCACCTTATCTAATATTACAACTTCATTCCACCAATTTTTCATCTATTTATCCAACTTTATTTTCTTTTACAATACATTAATTAGATTCCCTATTTTATTTTTGGGATTCCCTGGTAGCCCAGCTGGTAAAGAATACATCTGCAATGCAGGAGAACCCAGTTTGATTCTTGGTTCAGAAAGATCCACTGGAGAAGGGATAGGCTACCCACTCCAGTAGTTTTGGGCATACCTAGTGGCTCAGCCGGTAAAGAACCCACTTGTAATGTGGAAGACCTGGGTTCTATCCCTGGGTTGGGAAGATCCCCTGGAGAAGGGAAAGGCTATCCACTCTAGTATTCTGACCTGGAGAAGTCCATGGACTATATAGTCCATGGGGTTACAAAGAGTCAGATTTTATTTTTATTATACCATTTTCCACAGATTTTGAGCTCTATGAGAGAATAAACTTTGTCTCTTGTTTATCAGTGTATCCTTGGCACACAAATATGGACAGATACAAAGCAGAAATTCAATACTTTTTGGATAGACAGATAACTATGTAGTCAGGATGATCTGTCTTCAAGTCCTGTGAATCCTAGAAAATTCTAGAATTATTTTGGTTCATTGATTAAAACAGGAAGACCAATTAGCTTCACAACAGATGGGAAACCTAAATAAAAGCACCCATCTTGCTAATTCTGATATCTGTTCCAAGATGCATTAGATGGGAGTATGCATAGATCAGCTAATATTCAGCAGTGTTATAAGCAACAACCTCAAACCCTAGTCCTTCCACCATTATTATTTTCATCAAATATGAAGGAGAGCACATTATCAGTTCAGTTCAGTTCAGTCACTCAGTCGTGTCCGACTCTTTGCGACCTCATGAACTGCAGCATGCCAGGCCTCCTTGCCCATCACCAACTCCCAGAGTCCACTCAAACCCATGTCCATTGAGTCAGTGATGCCATCCAAACATCTCATCCTCTGTTGTCCCCTTCTCCTCCTGCCCTCAATCTTCCCCAGCATTAGGGTCTTTTCCAATGAGTCAGCTCTATGCATCAGGTGGTGAAAGTATTGGAGTTTCAGCATCAACATCAGTCCTTCCAATGAACATCCAGGACTGATCTCCTTTAGGAAGGACTGATTGGATCTCCTTGCAGTCCAGGGGACTCTCAAGACTTCTCCAACACCACAGTTCAAAGCTTCAATTCTTCTGTGCTCAGCTATCTTTATAGTCCAACTCTCACATCCATACATGACCACTGGAAAAACCATAGCCTTGACTAGATGGACCTTTGTTGGCAAAGTAATGTCTCTGCTTTTTAATATGCTGTCTAGGTTGGTCATAACCTTCCTTCCAAGGAGTAAGCATCTTTTAATTTCATAGTTGCAGTCATCATCTGCAGTGATTTTGGAGCCCAGAAAAATAAAGTCAGCCACTGTTTCCACTGTTTCCCCTTCTATTTGCCATGAAGTGACGGGACCGGATGCCATGATCTTTGTTTTCTGAATGTTGAACTTTAAGCCAACTTTTTCACTCTCCTTTTTCACTTTCATCAAGAGGCTCTTTAGTTCTTATTCACTTTCTGCCATAAGGGTGGTGTCATTTGCATATCGGAGGATAGTGATACTTCTGGCAATCTTGATTCCAGCTTGTGCTTCCTCCAGCCCAATGTTTCTCATGATGTACTCTGCACATTATAGTATCCATAAATCCAAGGAGCATGAAATCAATTTTAATTCTTATTCTGTTTCTGATTTGAAAGAAAAAGTCATCCTATATTTTATATATTATTTGAAAAGTTTTGGTCAATGGAGTACATAATTCAGTTTAACAATTTTATTCCTAATCAGTTTTTTATTTGTAAAAAACAAATTTATAGGGGGTCAACACATTAACAGTAGCAAATGACACATATGTGATGGAATTTTTTTTTAATACACTGTTGATCTCCATGGTACTGGTGATATCTACTAACAAGTTTAGAAATAGATGCCCCCAATATTATTATCTTATTACTGTTAAAAAAACAATAATGAAACGGATGTGTCTTCCCTGGAAGTAGAAGGACAAAATAATTTGTTAGAAATATTCAAGAAAGCACTTTGGTTATTTTGGTGTACAGTGACACTACAGAAGATCAGAATATTGCATGAATTCACCACTTTTGTTTTGTTTCATATAGACATAGCCATACTCAAATGAAATATGCTTTTATTTAAGTAAGAACACTCATATTGACAATACAGGAAATTAAATGATCAGTTCTTGTCAAACCAAAAGTAAGTTGTTTTAGGAAAAAGTATCTTCTGACAGTCAAATTTTATTCTTTCAGGAAACAAGTAATTCTTTGACAGAAAAATATGTTATCTGCAGAGGAGATATACTTCTGTGTTATGTTTTGCTAGTTTTCCATTTTCTTGGTATATAAGGAACAGATGGAAACAAGACTGATCCAATGAAATGACTTCTTTTACATTTCAGCAATAAGGAAAACTAAATTTCAATGAAATAATCTAACCTAATTTTCACATACATGCGTATATATTTTGGAAACTTTATAGGAAGTATAAAACCAAGGTGAACTCATGGAAATTATTAAAATAATATTTACCTTTTCATTTCCTTTCAGACACCTTTATAGTTGTTATTTGTATTCTTCTGTAAATTTTCATTTCCCCCAAATAGAAATGCAAAATCTATACTACTTGCTCTAAAATGATGGTTAGCTTTTCTAGAGTTTCATATACTCAATAAATTATCCTCACTCAGATTACTGGGTAATGAAGCAACATTTTCCAATGCACTATATGGCTATGTTCACCTCATACCACTATATCATTAAGATTTTAAAACACAATCATACAATAAAATTATTTGCTGTCATAATGGACCATGACACCAATTAATAGTGTGTCAGTATAAGCAAATAATGTGGAACAGCATTGAGGGCAATTAATTTGACTCCAATCAAATATTTCACTTATCTTGGTTCATACTCCGAGTGTCAAGTTTATGGTTATCAAATACAGCAAAAGCCATTCATATGAGTAGAACTCTTTCAGATACTAGTATTATTCAATCCTTGAGAGTGTAAACTATGTAAACTTGAAAATGTAAAACTATGGCAAATCTCACATGGAGAAAGCTTTAGTGTGTTGCTTGTGTGAATATATGAGTTTTCCCCAAAAGAACACATTCTTTAGTTAAAAATTAATTAATGACACTAAAGACACTATCTAAATAGGATATTTGTTAAATGTTCTCCTAAGGCAACCAGCCTTTTCATACTGTTCAATGTTGTTCACAATGTTGTTCATAATGTTGTTCACAATGTTGTTCACATCACTATGAACAAAGCTAGTGGAAGTGATGGAATTCCAGTTGAGCTATTTCAAATCCTAAAAGATGATGCTGTAAAAGTGCTGCACTCAATATGCCAGCGAAGTTGGAAAACTCAGCAGTGGCCACAGGACTGGAAAAGGTCAGTTTTCATTCCAATCCCAAAGAAAGGCAATGTCAAAGAATGCTCAAACTACCACACAATGGAACTCATCTCACACTCTAGTAAAGTAATGCTCAAAATTCTCCAAGCCAGGCTTCAACAATATGTGAACCGTGAGCTTCCAGATGTTCAAGCTGGTTTTAGAAAAGGCAGAGGAACCAGAGATCAAATTGCCAACATCCACTGGATCACTGAAAAAGTAAGAGAGTTCCAGAAAAATATCTATTTCTGCTTTACTAAATATGTCAAAGCCTTTGACTGTGTGGATCATAATAAACTGTGGAAAATTCTGAAAGAGATGGGAATACCAGACTACCTAACCTGCCTCTTGAGAAATCTGTATGCAGGTCAGGAAGCAACAGTTAGAACTGGACATGGAACAACAGACTGGTTCCAAATAGGAAAAGGAGTACATCAAGGCTGTATATTGTCACTCTGATTTTTTTTTTAATTTTTTAAAATTAATTTACTTATTTTAGTTGGAGGCTAATTACTTTACAATATTGCAGTGGTTTTTGCCATACATTGATGTGAGTCAGCCACGGGTGTACATTTGTTCCCCATCCTGAACCCCCCTCCCACCTCCCTCCCCATCCCATCCCTCAGGGTCAACCCAGTGCAACAGCCCTGAGCACCGTCTCATGTATCGAACTTGGACTGGTGATCTATTTCACATATGATAATACACATGTTTCAATGCTATTCTCTCAAATCATCCCACCCTCGCCTTCTTCCACGGGTCCAAAAGACTGTTCTTTACATCTGTGTTTCCTTTGCTGTCTCGCATATAGGGTCATCGTTACCATCTTTCTAAATTCCATATATATGCATTAGTATACTGTATTGGTGTTTTTCTTCCTGACTTACTTCACTCTGTATAATAGACTCCAGTTTCATCTACCTCATTAGAACTGATTCAAATGCATTCTTTTTGGTAATATTCCATCGTGTATATGTACCACAGCTTTCTTATCCATTTGTCTGCTGATGGACATCTAGGTTGCTTCCATGTCCTGGCTATTGTAAACAGAGCTGCGATGAACATTGGGGTACACGTGTCTCCTTCAATTCTAGTTTCCTCGGTGTGTACGCCCAGCAGTGGGATTGCTGGGTCATACGGCAGTTCTATTTCCAGTTTTTTTTAAGGAATCTCCACACTGTTCTCCATAGTGGCTGTACTAGTTTCCCTCCTCTCCACACCCTCTCCAGCATTTACTGTTTCTAGACTGTTTAACTTATATGCAGAGTACATCATGAGAAACAGTGGGATGGATGAAGCACAAGCTGGAATCAAGATTGCCAGGAGAAATATCAATAACCTCAGATATGCAAATGATACCACCCTTATGGCAGAAAGTGAAGAAGAACTAGAGCCTCTTGATGAAAGTGAAAGAGGAGAGTGAAAAAGTTGCCTTCAAGCTCAATATTCAGAAAACTAAGATCATGACATCTGGTCCCATCACTTCATGGCAAATTGATGGGCAAACAGTGGCAGACTTTATTTTTGGGCTCCAAAATCACTGCAGATGATGACTGCAGCCATGAAATTAAAAGATGCTTGTTCCTTGGAAGAAAAGTATGACCAACCTAGACAGCATATTAAAAGGCAGAGACATTACTTTGCCAACAAAGGTCCATCTAGTCAAGGCTGTGGTTCTTGCAGTAGTCATGGATGGATGTGAGAGTTAGACTATAAAGAGAGCTGAGCACAGAAGAATGGATGCTTTTGAACTGTGGTGCTGGAGAAGACTCTTGAGAGTCCCTTGGACTGCAAGGAGAGCCAACCAGTCAATCCTAAAGGAAATTAGTCCTTAATATTCATTGGAAGGGCTGATGCTGAAGCTGAAACTCCAATACTCTGGCCACCTGATGCAAAGAGCTGACTCATTTGAAAAGACACTGATGCTGAGAAATATTGAAGGCTGTAGGTGAAGGGGACGACAGAGGATGAGATGGTTAGATGGCATCACTGACTCAATGGACGTGAGTTTGAGTAAACTCTGGGAGTTGGTGATGGACAGGGAAGCCTGGCATGCTACAGTCCATGTAGTTGCAAAAAATCCAACAGGCCTGAGCAACTGAACTGAAATGAACTGAAGGCAACCAGCAGAAATGAAGACTAGAACCCAATACAAGCTAAACTCAGGGAAAGAGTACAGAAAAGATGTTGGAGAAGATAAGTAACAGCTTTAAACCTGTTGGAGACTGGATCCTAGAGAAGATCTGTGTCCTGACACACAGCTTCCCCAACTTAACTGCTGGTTAGCTCAATTCCCCAAATTGCCTTGGTCACTCCACTGCTAGCTGACCTGAGGGAAAGTGAGACAAGAAGGGAACTTAGAAGAAAGAGGCTACAGTCTTAACAGATGGTGGTTAAAATACCTTTTGCAAATCTTATAAAATATAATAATATGAACATATTGCTAGGCCCTCTTACCCAGGGCCCATGCAAGCCGGGTGTTCCTAGGTTTTAAAGTGCAGTAACTCGTGGTACATCTGACACAGTCAGTGAAACAAATGGGGGTACAGATTCATCATACAAAGCAGTGGAGGAGAAAGTAACACTAAGGCCATAGTTTTCATGTTTCGTCTTTTAAGAATTGGATGGCATATCTTTAAAATGCTACTGGCAGATCTACTTTGCTGCTTCTCTGTGTGTGACTACCAAAGGCAAAAAGCAGGTATGTGTATGTGTTTGTGTGTGTAAACGGACATAGGAAATTATGCAGTAATTATCTCTGAGTAAATTGTGAAACTGGCTAAGCAGAGTAAGATATTTAAGACAAATCATTACATGTTTAAAAATATGTAAGTATCCCCTTCTTTATCAGAGTTGCCCAATAAGTCTACCTATTAGTCACTCATATCCATTGACCAATAAGGCATTCGATTGTGGAAGCCAGGAGTTGGAGATAGGGGAATCTATTACAAAAAGAAGGCTGAATTAACATGGATAAATTTTTAAACTTTAAAATATGTTAAGTGGTATCAAATCATTGTCTTTAAGCTTTTAAATTTTGATATCCTTGAGGGCTGTGCAGAAATATGTCCTGTGTGATTTATAAATGCCATTCTTGTTTTCTTTTTAAATATAGTTCTAGAACCCACTTTGAGTTTTTAATAAATGGAACAGATGATTCAGAAAAAGTATGGAATATCTACTCACCAGAATTAAGCCAGAGGCTGAATCTCTACTAAGGTTTGCCGAAGACAATAATTATTATCTGACTCTATACATACAAGAAAGATGAAGTCTATGTATGGAGTAACATGATTTTGCCAGAATAGTAAAAGATGCTAGAAGCTGTGGATTTTGGATGAAGAAGAAAAATGTGGTAGGTAAACTTGAGAAAATACAGAGCATAAAATTAGGTTAAGAGTCTTAAGATTCTACAAAAGCAATCAATAATACCAGGGGACTCAAAGAATGGGTGAAAACATTTTTCTTTTTATTACAGGGGAGGATATAATTAAATGTAAGCTCTGTGCCCTCTGACACTGCTATGAGATCATAAATTTAAAAGTTAATATGTTTCTCTGTAGCTTGAGGTCAATGCTGTATTCATAGTATAATAAATAATACATTCTTGACAATCATTGATCACAAAAGTTTCAGGAGAAAGAATATAGCCCAAGAAAGTCTTTACTTCCATGGTGCAAAGTTTCCTTGTTTTTTTCTTACTTTTCAATCTGATTATTTTCTTTATGTGATTCTAATTCCTTCACTCACCTGTCAGATGGTAATCTTCCTGCAGGTTCATCCCCACAAATATTATCTTTGTTTTCTGCATAGTCTTTTTTGTAACCCTCCACAATGCATTGTTTTACATATGTTGAGAGCTCATACAAACTTAGTCTCAGACTTTCCTCTGAGTCCACTGGTCATTTTGAGTTGAATATCTACATATAAGATTACATTTACCCTTCTGCCAAGCTCATTCCTCCTATTTCTTATCTTCACTAATAATACCATGTTACCCAAGCTCTGTCCCCCACAAAAATGGAAGCTGTCCAGAATCCTCTCTGTCTTAATTCTCAAATCAAACTCTCAAAGTCAGGAACAATATAAAGCAGTGGTCAAGTGCTTAGTTCAAAGTGTGGCCATGTCATTCACTAGCTGTATGAAGTTATATATATCATTTAGCTTCTCTGTGCCTGTCTTACAAGGTGGTTAAGATGATTAACTGGATAATGTATGTTCAGTGCTTAGAGCATTGCCTGGCACTTACTAAATGCTCAATAATTTATTATTGCTCACCTCATACATGCTGTTTCCTCTGCTTGGAATGTCCTTTCCAGAATGTTATTATAATTTAGATGCCCAGCTGATCATAGAGAGCAGAAGCATCTGGGATGCTGTCTTTACTGATAGATGGGCTTCTGGTTGGAATGAGTATCCTATGAATTATAAGTAATAAATCTCTTCTAATTTAAGGGACAGGTGATTCAGACTGTTGATTTTAATTCTGGCAAATCAGTGAAGAGCAAAGTGAAGGTAATTATTCTGGCATGGAAGGAACAGGTTACATAATAAAAGTAGTATCAAGCCCTTTGTTAGGGGATTCTCTAGGCCTTGCATAATTTCTTTGAGTACATCCCCATAAAACAAGATACCTTAAAGAGCAGAAAAGTGTGTCTTACCTAATGTTGTATCTTTGATATCTGATAGAGTTTCTTGCTTATAGGGGGCAAGTCTATATTTTACAGGAGAAAGAAAAGAATGGAAATGAAGTGAAGGAAGGTAGAAAACAGATGAAAAAATATACAAAATAATGCACACAAAGAGGAAAATATTTTTGAGTATAATTAGCTATAATGCATATGTATATACATTTAGCTATGATATATATTGAAAGTAATGGCAATAATTTCTGTGCTGTGGACCCTATGGTGGTGAGAGAAAAAATGTAGGCAGGGCTGAGTGTTACTATTAGGGGAGAAGTTTATCAAGAGAGTCCAGCCAAGTTTAATCACAAGCATTAATTGAAGAAATGAGTGCATATGTTCAAGAAACCATTATCATTGAAGCTAAGGAATTAAAACATTGAAAGTAAAGATGGATGACACGAAAGAGGAAGGCAGTTGTTGAAGGCCCAGCAAGCTCATGAGACAGGGAAGATCTCTGACCAGCAGTGCTCCAAAGAGAAGACAGAAGTCTATAAGCCCTCTTTAAAAGTCTTAGGTCTTAGTTCTAAGGAAGAGTTTTCTTAGGTGAAAGGGGTTCCCTTGATATCTCTGATCTGGTTCTTTATGCTAAATGATCCTTTCCTTGGGTGTGGGCTGGGGCGGCACACAAGGATGTACTGGGCTACATCATGTTCTCTCAGTACTTGGTAGAAACTATTATCCTGGGGTGTGCATGTTAACTTTTTCTTAGACAATACTATTGTGTCTCACATTTTCCCTAGCTTGCATTGAAATCAGATAACTAGTCAGCCCTTTAGGATTCTGAGTTTTCCCCTAACAATTTTTCTAAGCTTATTACTATCAAGGGCAATATTGTTGCTAAAAGTTTAGTTTTATCATTTTTCTAGTCAAACATTCAGTTCAGTTCAGTTCAGTCGCTCAGTTGTGTCCGACTCTTTGTGACCCCGTGAATCGCAGCACCCCAGGCCTCCCTGTCCATCACCAACTCCCGGGGTTCACTCAGTCAAACATTACTGACATTTATATATTAAATTTCAAGATTAGGATTTGACAATGAAGAAATTAAAGTTTGATTCCATTTTTCTCTTGGCCTACTGAAAGCCCAGAGAATCTAAGAATACTCATGTACATGACTTCCATTTTTTCAAGATTCAGAATTATCTAATTCAACAGTTAGGTCTATCTCTTTTTCATAGTAAGTTTACAAATACATTTTTCAAGCAGAGAGATAAACAATGTCTGATAGGCCACAATATTTCCAGAGAGAGACAAAGGCTCTCTCAAAATTCTAAATTAAAACAAAACAAGATACAAATAAACAACTAAGTCAAGGAATATTTAACCACCTAAAACACTGAATACATTCATTATACAAAGAGACAAGAGGAGAGATAAACTGGCTCTTACTGAGGCATGTAAAGAAGCTTTAAAGAGAATAAAATATTTGAGCTAGGTGGGAAAAAAAGATAAATAAGAATTTGCTAAACAAAGAGAAGAGGGAAAATTATTCCAGGTAAAGGCAACATTTTCAAAGACAGAAAGTTGGTATATTTGGAAATTTGGGTTTGGAAGAAGCATCAGGCCTATTGGTTGAGAGGTACAAAATGAAGTGGAAATTCTTTAAGGCCTCATGGACCATACTGTAAACACCAGAATTACCATCAATTAATGGGAAGGGGTAGGAGGAGCCATTACTATCTGTTAAGGAAGAGAATTGTAAAATTAGGTTTGCTTTACAGAAATAAGACAGCACAGTCTCTGAAACAGGAAGTATACCAGCCTGTACATCCCTGAAATTATGAAATTTTCTCTACTGTTGTTACCACTGACAGTTAAAAACAGCTGGATGATTAAGTCTGGGGACCTTATTGGCCATGCAGAGTCTTAAGGTTCCCCCCCAACCCCCGCTTTAAATTAAATCAACGTGTCAGCTTTCAATTTTATGGTTTTGACATAAAAAGACTGTGCTTATATCTTAAGATTAGAAGAATGGATATATGGTGTGAAACTAATTACAGATAATATTCAGGGGTAGATTAAATAATTTCATTTGTTTAACATAAATAACATTGGTGTTTGCTTGAAACCAAATCAATGAAGAAAACAAACTGATACTGAAAGTAGTATATACAACTATCAAATTCAAAGAAGTAATTTCATCACTGAATGTTGTGTGAACTTTGGCACTTAACTAAATATTTCTGGAGTCAATTAACACATTTATTAGTAAGTGTTATCAATTTATTAATACATTAGTCAATAAACACATATTTATTAAGAACATGTTATATATCCAATTTCTGCTTGAAATTCTATGTAGAAATCTATTATTTTGCAGACAAAAACAGAAAGAATGATTCTTCCCCTAGACTCAGAAAGAGAACCCTCTATAAATCTGTCCAGTAAACCTTGAATTTAGAGACCCAAAGGGTCCTAGGGATTATTTGCTCCAGGTTAATTATAGTCTGGCTTCCCTAGTGGCTCAGCTGGTAAAGAATCCACCTGCCAATCCAGGAGATGCAAGAGATGTGAGCTTGATCCTTGGGTGGGGAAAGATCTCTTGGAGAAGGAAATGGCAACCTGCTCCAGTATTCTTGTCTTGAAAATTCCATGGGCAGAGGACCCTGGCAAGCTACAGTCTCTGGACCACAAAGAGTCAGACACGACTGAGCATACACACCCAATTTTATCCTAGCACTTCCTTACCTAAAACTCTAGTCCTAGAATATATACAAACCAACTTCCCAAGAGCAAAAGTGTTTTTCTCCAAATTTGAATGGAACAACTTTCTTAATTTCAATTTTGGATTGTTTGTTGCAAATGTATAGAAATATAATTGATTTTGTATATTGCTCTTGTTTCCCATGATCTTGCTGACCTTGCATATTTTGTAGTTTTTTTTAAGTGAATTCCTTCAGATTTTCTGTATGTAAGATTCATGTATTTTGTGAAGAGAGAGAGTTTTACTTCTCAATTTCAAAGTAAATAAATAACTGGATTTTAATAGCAAAAGCAACTTTCCAAGGGTGTGTAAATATGAGTTTATAACATATAAAGACCCAGTACATGGAATACTTTTGAAGAGTCTAATGCTATGAGTAAACAAAATAACTGATTGAAGAAGAAATGGCCTAGAGAAGTCTGTATGAAACAACATGAATATGAGCATGAGCTTTAAACTGAGGTTACTATCTCAGTAAATCTCTCAGAGTATTTGTGCTTCTTTTTCAGGATTTTTTCCTGATCAAGGGCATTATTTATTTTTTCAATTTCCTTCTAAATATTTTATACAGTAAGAAAGTATCTCCACAAAAAAGAAAATTCATTTTCTTGTTGTTAGTTGAAATAATGAATCTTATAAAGGTAGATGTGTTAATTATGGGACTCTGTAAGATATGCTAATGCTATAAATGCTAGATCTCAAAATCTTTACATTCTCTTATAAACATCAGCTTCCAACCTCCCCTCACCTCCATCATTGCATACATATTCACACATATCCACTGAGAGCCATGGGGAGTATATTTTGTATTTTATAATAGATTTTAAAAAGGATGTAAATTACAACTGAGTCAAATATTAGAGTCAATCAAGTGGAAATGTTCCCTTAATTTTTCACCTGGGGTCATTATAAAATTAAAACCCTTAGGTATTAATGTAAGTGTAGAATGCCTTGCTTAAAGAAATAAGACAATAAATACCATTTGATTACAGAAAATGAGTAACATTTAAAGGTATGTTTATTTATAGGTAATTTGATTCTATGAAGTAATGGACATTTCAAATTTTTTTCCACAACTACTAATCAAATAGTTTTATATATATATATAGTTATATATATATAGTTATATATATATAGTTATATATATATAATAGTTATATATATATAGTTATATATATATAATAGTTATATATATATAGTTATATATAAGTTATATAAAGTTATATATATATATAATAGTTATATATATATATATTCCCCTTTGATCTCACAGGAAAACATTTCAAAGTAGTAAAAACTGGTGCTTTTCTCTCAAGCAAATGAACTACTGCAAGGCTCCTAGTATTTTATCAGTGTAATATTCTAACTTTCTAACCTGAGGAAAAAGGTACTCGTTATTTTGGGAAATGTTTACATTTATCCTTCATATATTTTATAACGCTTTGTATTTGCAAAACTCTTCTAAACAAAACAGCTAAATATAGTTTATAAAATGTCTCCAGGTCCTCAGGAAAAAATTCTATTTTTTAAACTAACATTGGCTTATAACAGTATATAAATTTCATACATACATTATAATTCAGCTTTGTATATACTACAGAGTTCTCACCATCAAAAGTCTAGCTCCCATTCATCACCATAAAATTAACCTCCTTTACCCATTTTGCCCTCTCCCCACTTCTCCTCCTTTCTGGTAACACCAATCTTTTCTCCATATCTGCATGCTTGTTTTTGTCTTGCTGTGTTTTTTTTTTTTTTTAAATTCCACATATGATCATCATTCTCAGACTTATGTCCCTTAGCATAATATGCTCGAGGTCTATCTATGTTGTTATGAGTTGTAAGATTTCATCTTTTTTGGCTGAGTAATATTCCATTTCATATAATAACCAGATCTTTATCCATTCATCTGTCCATGGGCATGTAGGTTGCATCCCTATGTCAACTATTGTAAATAATGCTGGCAATGTACATGGGTGTGGATATATATTTTGAATTAGTGTTTTTATTTTTCAAATAAATACCCAGAAGTAGAATAGCATATGGTAGGTCTATTCTTAATGAAAAATTCCAGTCTTGAGCCAAGTAAAATATTGACTTAAATTCCTGATTAGGAAAAAATAGCATTTCAATTTAACATGGTACACATTTTAGAATCTGTCTTGGATTCATTTCTCTTGATATAGATAACCATTCTTATTATTACAAATAACTGAAGAATTTATAAAATCTGTAGTCTATTTTTTAATAAGTTGCCTTGTAAACCCTCTTTCAAAATAAATAACCCTCCCCCAAGTTTGTAATAATTGACTTCACTTTTCTCAGCTTGCTTTCACTCTCCTTAGCAGTTTTATTTACTTTAAAAATTATGTTATAGCACCTGAAACAGACTTTCTCTAACTTGACTGCTGCAAGTTCTAAATATCTCTCATAGGTGAGACTATAGAATAAATACTAGATTTCTAGAAAATTCTCTGCCATTGGGGGTGAGTTTATGCTCAGTAAAAGATAGCTAGTAAATATTAAAATTAGAAAGTCATAAATAGGATGAGTAACTAACTGTAACTAAATTTTAAATTGTAAAACATTGTTTGTAATTTTAAAAATGAATCTTAAGATTGTCTTTTATAGTGAATTATCATAGGTTTTTTAAAAACTCCCAGTGAATTTTTTTAAACTGTAAGATTAGAACTTTTGTATATTTCAATAAACATTAAATTATGCATATACTATATTCCAAGGACTATATAGTTGCTAGGAGCTGTCATAGACCCTATATGGTTTAAGAGACAAGGCAAACCTGAAGACACAGGAGTTAGTTACTATATTCTGTGAATAATGGTGTCACATAAGTCACAGTGTAATTTTAAGGAGGAAGCAATCAACTCCACTGGGGGCGGTAAGAGTTTGGCAGAGGTTTCCAGGAAGAGATGTGGTTAATCTGAATTTTAAAGAAAAGAGATGCATTTTTCTGGGCACATACCTACAATCAGAGTAACAGATGTACCCCAAAACTCCCAGAGTTTACTGTGTCCCTTTGTTTTGTTTTGTGATAAGAATACTTAACATGAGATTCATCTTATTAACAGATATTGAAACTCACAACACCTTATTGCTAAGTATAGGTGTTATTTTGTACAGCAGATCTCTTAAACTTACTCATCTTGCATAACTGATACTTGATATTCAGTCTATATCTTAAACTTTCCAGATCAGTATCACTGGGGCCACTTATACATACAGATTCTGTAGCCCAGCACCTCCCAGACCTACTGATCAGAGACTTCATGGGAAGAACCTGGAACCTCTGTGCTCAAGGTGACGTTAATGCCTGGAAAAGCTGGAGAAATACCACTTTTAGGAAGTATATTCCTTCAAAGGAAACCTAGAAAGCTTGGGTGTTCTGTCTATAGACTGAGCTCACGCTAATTAAGGTAATCAAACTGCTCATGAAGCCTCAGTAGTTATGGTTAGTTGATGATTTACTTGCAAATTTCTTAGGGATAGAGGATATATCACTACTAGAATCCCAGCTTTCAGCATGCACAAATATTCAATAAACACTGTTAATACATGAATAAAATGACATTTCAACCATTCACACATTTTAAAAAATGGCTCCTCTGTGTGTTTATTACTATATATTCAACTATAAAGCACAAGGCTAACCTAGTGAGATAACACTTTTGTTGTTGCTAAGTTGTCTAGTCGTGTCCGACTCTTTGCGATCCCATGGACTGCATCATGCCAGGCCTCTCAGTCCCTCACCATATCCCAGAGTATGCCAAAGTTCACGTTCATTGTATCGGTGATGCCATTCAGCCATCTCATCCTCTGACGCCCTCTTCTCCTTTTGCTCTTGATCTTTCCCAGCATCAGGGACTTTTCCAAAGAGTTGTCTGTGTACATCAGATGACCAAAATACTGGAGCTTCAGCTTCAGCATCAGTCCCCACAGTGAATATTCAGGGTTGATCTTCCTTAAGATTGACTGGTTTGATCTCCTTGCTGTTTAAGGGACTTTCAGGAGTCTTCTCCAGCACCACAGTTCGAAGGCATCAATTCTTTGGCATTCTGCCGTCTTTATGGTTCAGCTCTCACAACAGTACATGACCACTGGGAAGATCATAGTCTTGATGATATGGACATTTGTCAGCAAAGTAATATCTCTGCTTTTCAACACACTGTCTCTGTTTGTCATTGCTTTCCTGCCAAGAAGCAACCATCTTCTGATTTTAAGGCTGCAGTCACCATCTGCAGTGATTTTGGAGTCGAAGAGGAGGAAATCTGTCACTACTTCCACCTTTTCTCCTTCTATTTGCCGTGCTGTAATGGGGCCAGATGCCATGATCTTAGTTTTTTTTAATATTTAGTTGTAAGTCGGCTCTTTCACTCTGCTCCTTCACCCTCATCAAGAAGCTCTTTAGTTCCTCTTCACTTTCTGCCGTTAGAGTGGTATCATCTGCCTATCTGAGGTTTTTGTTTCTCCTGCCTACCTTGATTCTGGCTTGTAACTCATCCAGCCCAGAATTTCTCATGATGTGCTCAGCATATAGGTTAAACAAACAGGGTGACTGCAGACAGCCCTGTCATACTCTTTTCTCAATCTTGAGCCAATCAGTTGTTACATACAGCATTCTAACTGTTGCTTCTTGACCCGCATACAGGTTTCTCGGGAAACAGGTAAGATGGTCTGGTATTCCCATGTCTCTAAGAACTTTCCACAGTTCCACACAGCCAAAGGTTTTAATGTAGTCAATGAAACAGAGATAGATGTTTCTGAAATCCCCTTGTTTTCTCGATAATCCAGTGAATGTAGGCAATTTGATCTCTAGCTCCTCTTCCTTTTCAAAACCCATCTTGCTGCTGCTGCTGCTGCTGCTGCTGCTAAGTCGCTTCAGTCCTGTCCGACTCTGTGCGACCCCATGGACGGCAGTCCACCAAGCTCCCCCATCCTTGGGATTCTCCAGGCAGAACACTAGAGTGTGTTGCCAGTTCCTTCTCCAATGCATGAAAGTGAGAAGCAAAAGTGAAGTCGCTCAGTCGTGTCCGACTCTTCGCGACCCTGGACTGCAGCCTACCAGGCACCTCCATCCATGGGATTCTCCAGGCAAGAGTACTGGAGTGGGGTGCCATTGCCTTCTCCGGAACCCATCTTAGACACCTGGAAGTTCTTGGTTCCCATGATGCTGAAGCCTAGCATGAAAGATTTTAAGCATGACCTTACTAGCATGGCAAATGAGTGCAATTGTCTGATGGTTAACATATTCTTTGGTACTACCCTTCTTAGGAACTGGGATGAAGATTGACCTTTTCCAGTCCTTGGCCACTGAAGGGTCTTCCAGATTTACTGACATAATGAATGCAAAACCTTGATGACGTCCTCATTTAGGCATCTGAATAGTTCTGCTGGAATTTCATTGCAGCCACTAGCCTTACTAACAGCAGTGCTTCTTAAGGCCCACTTGACTTCACACTCCAGAATGTCTGACTCTGGGTGACTAACCACACCATCATAGTAATCAGATTCATTAAGATCTTTTTTCATATTGTCCTTCCATGTATTCTTTCCATTTCTTCTTCAGCATCTAGTAGGTCTCTACCATTTTTTATCCTTTATTGTGCCCATCTTTGGGTGGCATGCTCCCTTGATGCTTCCAATTTTCCTAAAAGAGATCTCTGGATTTCCCCTTTTGTTGTATTTGAAGTTGGTGGCTGGCAGTGATCATGATTCTGCTTTCTTTAATGTCTATGACTAAATTGCCAAAAGAAAATCATACTGTTTTCATTTCCCATGACAAGCTCATGAACTGTATAAAAGGCCAAAAAGATATGACACCAAAAGATGAGTCCTCCAGGTCTGAAGGTGTCCAATATGATATTGGGGAAGAGCAGAGGAGGTAACACTGAAGAGTGTCAAATAATTAGGCTTCTATCAGAGTATGAACAATTTACTTTAAATTATTAGTGAAGTGGACAAAATACATGTTCCACATCAACCGTGTTTGTCAAATAACATAAACTATAATGTCTTTGTATGAAATAATTCGATTTGTCTTTTGTGCTCTGGAGTAACTAAAAATAGTTTTGCATTTCACATATACTGCATTTCATAAAAGGAACACAGGATCAATCAAACTGACATCTGAAATTAAAGGCAGTGGAACATGATTTCCTTAATAAGTATTATTTTTCACTAGGAGAAGCTCCTGATTCTTGAACTGTCTCCTACTTGCACAAACATTGTTGCAACAGACAGAAGAGGAAAACCAACTGGATAAATATTTTAAAATGTATTTCTGTATGGCAAAGAAATATTTTACCCAACAATTGACATTTAAAGGACAAAGGGTAACATGGGCCATATTTTTCATTAACTTGACAATGTAAAAAGACAGACTACTTTCTATAAGCTAGAGCAGAACATCATGACCGTGAAGTAATTTTATTTTCTTAAATACCATCAAAAGAATAGGTAAAAATGAGGCATTTATAAAATATTATGTAAATATAAAATATACTTAGCTATTTTCAAAACATGCTTGAAGAATAAATTATAGATTATATAGCTGGAGGAGCAGGCAAAAAAAAATGCTAAGGAGAAATCTTTCTACTTTATTTTTACCTCTGTAAAACTTTATATAAGGAAGTTACTAGTCATTCCTGCTATAATAATTTCAGAGGACATAAGGGAAAAGGCACAGGGTCCACATTATGAATCTCTTTTGGTGATTTAATCATAGATATTAAAGAAGGCAGGATCATGATCATTGCCAGACACCAGCTGCAAATACAATAACTGTGAAGTTTATTTTTGCAAATATAATGGCAATTTTATAGCAGTATGAATGAATGCTAAGGAAAGCTTATTCATTTGATACCCTTGCTGAATTAGGCCTTGAGTTCCATAGAGTGCAACTGCTGTTAGAGTTTCATTTCAAAATTATCCTGAAAAGATGCACAGAAATAAAATTATATCCTAAGTGCCCTAAGGAATTTTTACATATAGGAACAGCATATTCAACATCCCTTTGCAAAATAAAAATTTACTCTCTTAAAGGATGATTAGGATTTCTCTGTATTGATTTTGCAAGTTCCTATAAATATATAATTATTTAAAGATTTAAAAAGTTTTTGGCCAATTTACTATCCAATTCACAGTATTGTAAAGTTCGATTTTTATAATTTTTTTTAAAAGAAGAATACACTTGCTCAACTTCATACTTACCAGAAAACAGCATGGCTACTAGCTTTTCATTCATTCACAAAATGACTATTGTGTGGGTTCAGTTCAGTCAGTCAGTTGTGTTTGACTCCTTGCGACCCAATGGACTGCAGCCAGGTCTCCTTGTCCATCACCAACTCCCGGAGTTTACTAAAACTCATGTCCACTAAGTCGGTGATCCCATCCATCATCTGATTCTCTGTTGTCACCTTCTCCTCCCGCTTTCAATATTTCCCAGCATCAGGGTCTTTTCAAATGAGTCAGCTCTTTGCAGCAGGGGGCCAAAGTATTGGAGTTTCAGCTTCAACATCAGTCCTTCCAATGAATATTCAGGACTGATTTCCTTTAGGATTGACTGGTTGGATCTCCTTGTAGTCCAAGGGGCTCTCAAGAGTCTTCTCCAACACCACAGTTCAAAAAATTCAATTTTTCTGCACTCTGCTTTCGTTATAGTCCAACTTTCACATCCACACATGGCCACTGGAAAAACCATAGCCTTTACTAGATAGACCTTTGTTGACAAAGTAATGTTTCTGCTTTTTAATATGCTGTCTAGGTTGCTTATAAATTTTCTTCCAAGGAGTAAGCATCTTTTAATTTCATGGCTGCAGTCACAATCTACAGTGTTTTCGGAGCCCCCCAAAATAAAGTCTGTCAGTGTTTCACTGTTTCCCCATCTATTTGCCATGAAGTGATGGGACCAGATGCCATGATCTTTGTTTTCTGAAAGTTGAGCCTTAAGCCAACTTTTTCACTCTCCTCTTTCACTTTCATCAACAGGCTCTTTAGTTGTTCTTCACTTTCTGCCATCAGTGTGGTGTCATCTGCACATCTAAGGTTATTGATATTTCTCCCGGCAATCTTGATTCCAGCTTGTGCTTCCCCCAGCCCAGCATTTCTCATGATGTACTCTGCATATAACTTAAATAAGCAGGGTGACTATATACAGCCTTGACGCACTCCTTTTCCTATTTGGAACCAGTCTGTTGTTCCATGTTCAGGAAACTGTTGCTTCCTGACCTGCATACAGATTTCTCAAGAGGCAGGTCAGGTGGTCTGGTATTCCATCCTCTTTCAGAATTTCCCACAGTTTGTTGTGATCCACACAGTCAAAGGCTTTGGCATAGTCAATAAAGCAGAAATAGATGTTTTTCTGGAACTCTCTTGCTTTTTCCATGATCCAGCAGAAGTTGGCAATTTGATCTCTGGCTCCTCTGCCTTATTTAAAACCAGCTTGAACATCTGAAGTTCATGGTTCACATATTGCTGAAGCCTGGCTTGGAGAATTTTGAGCATTACTTTACTAGCATGTGAGATGAGTGCAACTGCATGGTAGTTTGAGCATTCTTTGGCATTGCCTTTCTTTGGGATTGGAATGAAACCTGACCTTTTCCAGTCCTGTGGCCACTGCTGAGTTTTCCAAATTTGCTGGCATATGGAGTGTAGCACTTTCAGAGCATTATCTTTCAGGATTTGAAATAGCTCAACTGGAATTCCATCATCTCCACTAGCTTTGTTCATAGCGATGCTTCTTAAAGCCCCCCTGATTTTACCTTCCAGGATGTCTGGCTCTAGTTGAATGATCATACCATCATGATTATCTGGGTCATGAAGATCTTTTTTGGATAGTTCTTCTGTATATTCTTGCCACCACTTCTTAGTATCTTCTCCTGTTAGGTTCATACCATTTCTGTCCTTTTTTGAGCCCATGTTTGCATGAAACATCCCCTTCATATCTCTAATTTTCTTGAAGAAATCTCTAGTCTTTCCCATTTTATTGTTTTCCTCTAATTTTTTGCAGTGATCACCGAGGAGGGCTTTCTTATCTCTCTTTGCTCTTCTTTGGAACTTTGCATTCAAATGGGTATATCATTCCTTTTCTGCTTTGCTTTTGGCTTCTCTTCTTTTCACAGCTATTTCTAAGACCTCTTCAGACAGCCATTTTGTTATTTTGCATTTCTTTTTCTTGGGGATGGTCTTGATCCTTGTCTCCTGTACAATGTCATGAACCTCTGTCCATAGTCCATCAGGTATTCTGTCTATCAGATCTAATCCTTTGTATCTATTTGTCACTTCCACTGTATAATCGAAATGGATTTGATTTAGGTCATATCTGAATGATCTAGTGGTTTTTCCTACTTTCTCCCATTTAAGTCTGAATTTGGGAATACAGTGTTCATGATCTGAGCCACAGTCAGCTCCCAGGCTTTTTTTTTTTTTTTTTAGCTAACTGTATATAGCTTCTCCATCTTTGTCGGCTGTGCAGCGCTGGAGCTGCCGTGAGGAGATACTCCATGTCCAAGGTCAGAGAAACCCCAGCAAGATGGTAGGTGCTTGAGCTGTGGCTGCATGGCACTGGAGCAGCTGTGAGGAGATACCTCACGCCCAAGGGCAAAGGAGAAGCCCCAGCAAGATGGTAGGAGGGGCGAATTTCCATTTAGCATCAAACCCCATTCCCACCAGAGACGCTCAGAGGGCTCATACAAATCTTGTGTGCACCAGGACCCAGGGACCCCACGGAGACTGAGACAGAACTGTGTTGAGTGTCTCCTGTGGAGGTATGGGTCCACAGTGGACTGTCACAGGGACCGTGGCTCTGGGTGCAGCAGACTTGGGTATGGCATAAGTCCTCTTGGAGGAGGTCACCATTACCCACCATAGCACTGCCAGAACTTAACAGGACTGGGAAATAGACTCTTGAGGGCACAGACAGAACCTTACATGCACAAGGACCCAGAGGAAAGGAGCAGTTGACCCCACAAGAGACTGACCCAGAATTGCCTGTGAGTGTCCAGGAGTCTCTAGCAGAGGCGTGGCTCAGTGGTAGCTTGCTGCAGGGTTGGGGGCAGTGAGTGTAAGAGTACATGCATGGAATCTCTTGGAGGAGGTCACCATTATCTTCATTATCTCCACCATAGTTTGAAGTGAAGTGAAGGTGCTCAGTCGTGTCCGACTCTTTGCGACCACCATAGTTTGGCCCCAGGTAAATAGCAGCCAGGGAACAGAGCTCTACCCATCAACAGAAAATTGGATTAAAGATTTACTGAGCATGGCCCCACCCATCAGAATAAGACTGTTTCCCCTCAGTCAGTCAGTCTCTCCCATCATGAAGCTTCCATAAGCCTCTTATCCTTCTCCATCAGAGGGCAGACAGACTGAAAATCACAATCACAGAAAACTAACCAATCTGATCACATGGACCACAGCCTTGCCTAACTCAATGAAACTATGAGCCACGCCATGTAGGGTCACCCAGGATGGGTCATGGTGGAGAGTTCTGACAAAATGTGGTCTGCTGGAGAAGGGAGTGGCAAACCACTTCCATATTCTTGCTGTGAGAACCCCATGAACAGTATTGAAAAGGTAAAAAGATAGGGCACTGAAAGATGAACTCCCCGGGTCAGTAGGTGCCCCAAATGCTACTGGAGATCGGTGGAGAAATAACTCCAGAAAGAATGAAGGGATGGAGCCAAAGCAAAAACTACACCCAGTTGTGGATGTGACTAGTTGAAGCAAAGTCCAATGTTGTAAAGAGCAATATTGCATAGGAACCTGGAATGTTAGGTCCACGAATCAAGGCAAATTGGAAGTGGTCAAACAGGAGATGGCAAGAGTGATCATTGACATTCTAGGAATCAGTGAACTAAAATGGACTGGAATGGATGAATTTAACTCAGATGACTATTATATCTACTACTGTGGGCAAGAATTCCTTAGAAGAAATGAAGTAGCCATCATAGTCAACAAAAGAGTCTGAAATGAAGTATTGGATGCAATCTGAAAAATGACAGAATGATCTCTGTTCATTTCCAAGGCAAATCATTCAGTATCACAGTAATCCAAGTCTATGCCCCACCAGTAATGCTGAAGAAGCTGAAGTTGAATGGTTCTATGAAGACCTACAAGACCTAGAAACTAACACTCAAAAATAGATGCTCTTTTCATTATAGGGGACTCAATGCAAAAGTAGGAAGTCAAGAAACACCTGGAGTAACAGGAAAATTTGGCCTTGGAGTACAGAATAAAGCAGGGCAAAGGCTAATAGAGTTTTGCCAAGAGAATGCACAAAAACCCTCTTCCAACGACACAAGAGAAGACTCTACACATAGACAAGATGGTCAATTGTGTAGGTACTATGTGGTAAACTCTGTGCCACAGCTGGGTACAATTCAAAGCCTCGAATGCCAAGAACTTATATTATCATAGGGAGTTATGGACAATAATCTATAAGAAACTGCCAGATATTAATTGTATGAGGAAGAATGAGGAACAATAAAGCAGGTAATGGGAACAGATAACAAGAGGCTGGGTTGCTATCTTACATAGAGCCATCAGAGGAGATTCTGTCTGAGATGATGTCATGATACATAATTCACATACAAACATATTTAGAACTGTAACTATAGCGTTTAGAAGATTTTTTTTAGATCCCTGCAATTTACTAGAGATAAGATTTTGAGACGTTACTTAATTTCTTTTAGCCTTAGAGTTCCTCATCCCTAAGATAAAGACAATATATTGTGGATTATTTTAAGGACTAAATAAAATATGTATAATGTTCAACAAAAAATAAGCACTTAATATAGTTGCAATTATTTTTTAATAAAGACAAATAAATGTAAATCAGAACTCCACTACTATTGACTTGGAGCACATTTATTCATTCATTCATTCAATGGCATTTATTAATCCCTGAGATGGTAAAGAATCTGCCTGCAATGCAGGAGACCTGGGTTTGATCCTTGGGTTGGGAAGATCCTCTGGAGAAGGGAATGGCTGCACACTCCATATTCTTGCCTGGAGAATTCCATGGACAGAGGAGCCTGGTGGGCTACAGTCCATAAGGACACAAAGAATCCGACGTGACTGAGAGACAAACACTATGTGTTACATATCATGATAGGTGACAGGAATACCAAAATTTAAGGAATGGAAATGTATTTCTCATTGACTTTGGACACAAACATGAAAAATATACTGCTATAATTATCATAATAAAGCAAACAAAGTAAATTTATTTAAGGGCCTGTGCTGTGCTTAGTTACTCAGTTGTGTCCAACTCTTTGCAGCCTCATGGACTGAAGTCTGCCAAGTTCCACTGTCCATGGGGATTCTCCAGGGAAGAATACTGGAGTGGGTTGCCATGCCCTCTTCCTTAAGGGCCTGAATAAAGGTTTAACAAGGCTTCCCTGGTAGCTCAGCTGGTAAAGAATCCACCTGCAATGCAGGAGACTCTGGTTCAATTCCTGGGCCAGAAAGATCCCCTGGAAAAGGGTAGGCTACCCACTCCAGTATTCTTGAGCTTCCCTGGTGTTTCAGATGGTAAAGAATCCACATGCAATGTGGGAGACCTGGGTTTTGGTTCCTAGGTTGGGAAGATCCCTTAAAGGAGGGCATGGCAATCCATTCCTGTATTCTTGACTTGAGAATCCCCATGGGCAGAGGAGCCTGGCCAGCTACAATTCATGGGATCACAGTCGGATAGGACTGAGCGACCAAGCACAGCATAGCACAGCGTTTTGACAAAGGGGGAGATGTGTAAAACTGAAGCTTGCAGGAGAAATAGGAGTCCATCAGGTAAATGAAATGAAGAAAGCCGGGCAAGGAGAGCGGAAAGCTCGGAATAAAGTTACAGGGAGACAAGGTGGGGAGAAAACAGAGGCACCTATATTTAGAACTTTAACTATATCACGAGATACCTGCAAAGAAAAGAGGTGAAGCTGTAATTGCAGGCTGGAAGTGAACGATGCAGGCTCTTACACTCCTTCAAGTTTATATGCTACACCGAAGAGTCTAGACTTTGTTGTATGAAATTTTGAAGGTGTATGATGTGTATCTGATGCATGATTGTGTTTCCATTCCAAAAACATCATGTGGCAGCAATGTGGGGAAGAATGTGGAGGAGTTGCTAATATTGGGATCAGGATGTTTCAGAACATCCTGGCTTGGGGTCTGATGACAAAAAGGCAAAGGAAGAAACTCAGGGAAAAGAAGAAATGGAATAACATTTCCTTGTCAATCATTTATTCTAAAGAAATTAGTGACCACTAACACATTGCTGTTTCAGGTTCTGGAACAGTGTCAAATATCAGATTTTAACTAACATTACTTGGTGGCTGATTAGATATGGAAGAGGGAGGAAGAAGGAGTCTAGGACCTCTCTCAAATATCTGGGTTAAATGAAGTGAAAAAGTAAAATTTAGCAGAGAAGATTTAGAAAAGAAATATTTGAATTTAGTTCTGTAGATGAGTGAACATATCAGCTGGGTTTGAAGGAGTTTCAAGTGTGGAGAAAGAGAGACATTAAGTCTCTATCACACTGCAAAAGTTCAAACAGGTAATGGTTGAATGTGGTCTCCCAGGGGAGCACATAGTGTGGGAGCCAAATCAACTGGTAAGACTGTGAAGGACAGAAGCCATAGAGTCCAAATGGCACGGAGAAGAGATGGTCTTTGTAATACCAGTTAGTTGTTCGGTGGTGTCTGACCCATGGACTATTGCCCACCAGGTTCCTCTGTCCCTGGAATTTTCCAGGCAAGAATTCTGTTGTGGGTAGTCATTCCCTTCTGCAAGGGATCTTACTGACCCAGGGATCAAACCTGGGTCTCCTGCTTTGCAGGTAGATTCTTTACCAACTGAACCATCAGGGAAGTCTCTCTCTCTTTTTAAATGTATTCCTCAGGATTTCATCCTTGGTCATATTATCTTCTCATGTGTACTGCTGCTGCTGCTGCTAAGTTGCTTCAGTCATGTCCAACTCTGTGCGACCCCACAGACGGCAGCCCACCAGGCTCCTCTACCTTATTTAGGCTTCCAGAATCAATTCAGCCACAGCACCGTCAATCAAATGAACCAGAGACAGGCATTTGAGACAATGAAGCATACATGTAACACATCTAATACAAGGTTGTGCCCATAGTAGATGTTCAATAAATATGTGACGAGCAAACACCAATTCACCTCTGGCTTATGCCTTTATTATTTTGGCCTGAAGTGAAACAGGGAACTGTAGACATGGTAGATATCGACTTTATTTTTTTGAAAAGTGTATTTAACAATTGGAAACTAAATTAAAAATTTCCATTTAAAGATGTATTTATTCCCTGTGTAAAAGAGATAAATAATTAATATACTGGGATTACCTTTTCTCTTAAAAGTCATATAATCTTATTAAGTCTCAAATAATAAGTATCAGATATATATTGTCAGAAAAAACTTCTTATAGAATGATCTGAGTTTGAATGTATTTTGCCTTTACCAGAAGCAATTCATATTCTGTGTGTCTCACAAAACTCATTTTACCAATAATTATGAAACAAAGTGTTCAAACATGAAGAGATGTCTAAACAGCTTATCTTCCTTAATATAGAGCATCTATTACCTCAATGAGGTACAAAAACATTTGAGTTCTGGAGGGTTAAACATTTAAAACTCTATTCCACAACCATTTTTAAAGATGTATACTGTGTTCTTGTACAATAGCTGTCTTTTAAAAAAACTTTTGTTTGATAGACTGCCTAAATGAGATATGCTAAATGGTTTTACTTTGTAAACCACTTGCCAACATCACACACCAGGAATTGCATGTAAAGCTTTCCAAACCATTATTTTTCCATCTTCACTGTCTATCTGTAATGTCATGTCAATTATGGTGTCATACAGGATGTAAAAGTGAGGTGTTCACTCTGTAAAGCAATAGCAAGTCTTTAAATAGGTAGAACAGTATGAAAGAATATAAATTCATTAATACAGAACAATAAATCAGACCAGGGGAAACTTGTTTATCAGTATTTCATGTTTTAAAAGGAACAAGTTATACATGAGTTAACAGAAATCAAATTATAATATGCTGTGTGGGTACAATGTTTTGCCATAAATATTGCATGTGTTTATCTAACATAGGAATAAAAAGCATCAAATGATTAATAGTTATAACAGCAATCCAAGAAAGTTATTAAGAAACTATTAAACAGCATTGAATCTAGCAATTCAGGAATACATATTAAATATTAATGGGTATAGTCTATATGAATTAGTGAAAAAATGGACTTATAGAGCATTTTAAATTACATATGGTTTTATAACATAATAATTCTAACAATGGAATTGCTACCAAAATTGCTAAGCAGAGGTTTCACTGAGCTTAAGCTAAGGATAGATGTAACTCATTTACAGCAGGCATATTAATTATATGCAAATACATGCTTTTAAAATTCAAAATGTAATATGCATCTTAATGAACAAGTTAAATATTTCTTCATGAAATTTTACTCATGCCATTCATCCATTCATTCCCAATTATTTTGTAGATATTACAAAGGTAAATGTTGGCTCCATGATTATTTATACAATGAGGCTTAAATTAATAAGATCTTATTTCCTACTTAATGGGCAACATATTTAGAGTCATTGATCATGGTTCTTACAAGAAGTTCTGTTGCTTTCAGTATTGTGCAAGTCCAGGGCCTTACACTTTCTGTGAAATTCAGAATTAAGCTTAAAATTTTTCATTTAGCCTTCAGAGAGATGCATAAAGATGAGTCTCTATGAAACTATGCATTGCTTAACTACTATTTTAGTGACATAGGGTCACTAAAGTGAAGCATAGAGTCTGTAATCAAACTGATTAGGTAGGAATACACATACACACTGTGTGACTTTCAGCAAATGATTTAACTTTTCTATCAACTATAAAAGGAAAAATAAACAATAATAATATAGGGTGGTTGTTAGGATTAAATAAGTTAACATATATCAATCACTTAGAATAATTTAGGATTAAACGAGTCAGTCAGTCAGTCAGTCAGCTCAGTCGCTCAGTCGTGTCTGACTCTTTGTGACCCTATGAATCACAGTATGCCAGGCCTCTCTGTCCATCACCATCTCTATTAAATGAGTAGATACATCAATTACTTAGAATAATTTGTTGAATATGGAGAGTGCTCAATAAAAGTTTGTCATAATTATTATAACATCTATTGTCCTTAGTTTCAATGTTAATTTCTTAAAAGCTTTCTTAATGATATACAGTTGAATACTTATCTTTATAGTATGAAATTGACAATTATCTGTTCTTCTCTTATATTGATAAGGTAGAATCATATTTGTTGTCTTAAGAGCAAAACTGATTCAATTAGCTGAAATTTTAGTGTGGAGAAATATTCCCATTCATTTTAATTTTAAACATTTTAATTTTCAACATCACCAGCATAAAGGATACTTTAAAGAGTATTAAAAGGTTAAAAATTTTGTCTCTTAGAGAAGGATTTCCACCAATTTTTCAGTGTTTTCTTAAATTTAGAGATGAAAAACAAGGATAGGATAACTCAGGATAGGGATATTGCTAAAGAGAAAGTTAAAGAAGATAGTTTTTTTAAAAATTACAGCTCATAAATTTATCCTTGACATAAATGGACAGTCATGCTTAGCGTGGTTTTAGAACTTCTGATTTATTGAAAGGTAGGCTTCTTTATGTTCTATTACTTACTGTCTGTGTTTTAGTTCAACAAACTACCCTTTCTCTACCAAACCCTACTCTTTTCTTGCTTCTGTTTGAACTACTTAGTAATATTCATTATGGCCTTTATTTTACATCTATCAAGTTAATGATGACCTTTAATTTTAAGTTCCCCATCTTTCAATTTCCTTCCTCTTCTTAAGCAAATCTTCTTAAATATTTTGAAGGTGAAATATTAGCCCATATTTACTTAACTCTTTATATTCAGCTTACAAGAACATGCTCAAAAAGTATAGGTAGGATGAGCCACACCTGATTTGCCACAAAGTATTACTACACATTAAAACACAAAAATCAAGAAGCAACCAAAATACCATGTTGCCTAAGCATTGCTTTACATTTCAATTCTTGAGTGTTTAATTAAGTTCTCACTGTGACACCAGAAAGCAAGAGGCTTCCTTTGTTGCTAACTTCCTGATTTCTATCAGGCATGCAACATGGTCTGGTCAGGTTGATGGACAGGTTTTGACATTCTTGAATGTGAAATCTTGGGGTTCTTGATTTCCAGAGTCCCATGTCCCTGTCTCTTCAATCTCCCCTCCCCAATTCTCTCCAGGAAAGCAGAGGATCATAACAAAGAGGCCTAAGGAGAAGAACTACTTCAGCTCATCACTTTTAGTTTGGTGCTTTCTATTCCAAGCTCCTAAAGAGATGGCAAAAAAAACAAAAAAAGGCTTCTCTATGTTATCATGCATAAAAACCCATTTAGGAGATCTTTTTAAAAAATGTGTATTCTGTTTAACCCTCACAGATTCTAATTCAATAGGTTGGGTAGACCCTTAGAATCTGCACTTTTAACAAGCTCTTCTGGAGATTTTTATATAGGTGGTCTTTATGCATAGTTTCAGAAATTCTGCCTTAAAATGTTTTAATCAATGCAAAGCTTTCTGATTTCTAGTAATTAGAAACCAGCAGAGGTAATCACAGTCAATCAAACTGTCAATTATTCTAAAGGATTTATCACTCTTCATTTGATCTTTCTACTACCTTAATTTCCAGCCAGAGTCATAATCTTTAACTACACCTAGCAATCAACTTCCCTTGACCATCAGGAAACATAACTTACTAAAGTAGACTAAGATAATCATCAAGAAAAAACAATGCAAGACTCTTTATCAGTTAGGTTATCACATTTTCACACCATAAAGAGTCTCTACAGTCTGCGCCTATTGCCCAGAAAAAAGCCCAGTCCTGTTATTATTTGTTGAATAACAGTTCCCCCTACTGGCATATTTGTTGAAATTCCCCTTACATGATTTGGAACAAAGTGGTGGTTAAATTCTAAGTCCAAAGCTTGATATTTTTGCCTCAGGGACATGAAAGCACTCTTCGAAAACTAGATGATAAAAGGTACTTTTACAGACATGTTATTTGCTCAGTGAAACTAATTCTAAAAAAAAATTAGATATTTGGCTTTTTGGCCAGGGGTCAAGTCTCAAATTTCAGATCTAGATTGGACACAGTTTTGTTTTTAAGTTATTCAGTCCTGCTCCCCTTATAACATTCCAAATTAGGTCAGACAGAATTGCAGTGAAGGTATCACCTCGAGTAAGCAATGGCTGTTCAGAATTTATCACACAAATTTCTCAGCCCTCTAATATGACCTAAAGGTTCTTTATAAAAGATAAAACAGTATCTAATATAAGGATATAAGATTTCTGCCTCCCAGATATTTACCAGCATGATCTGAAAGGATAGGGTATGGATATCCTGTATTGTATTCCTAAAGGTTCCTAAGAGAGATGGTCTTAAATGCTCTCAACACACACATACACACAAAGGTAACTTTGTGAGCTGATGGATGCATCAACTAACCTTATTGTACCCATTTCCCAAAGTATAAGTGTATCAAATCATCACATTGTACACCTTAAATGTATAGAATGTTATATGTCAAGTATACTGCATTAAAACTGGCCCGCAAAAGAATGGAAAGGTGACCTAAGACCAAGATGTTTAAGAATCGTTGATACAGTTAAACTGAATGCTGTTAACTTACATGTCCAACGTTTTTTACTTCCCTGACAAAAACATCACTTCTTTCTACTGAAATACTCATGTCTCCAAACTTCCCATTTCATGTTCTTAAATATTCACCATTCTAGTTCAACTTCTACACTTTCGTAAATGTTTTCCAGCTCATCTCTACTCCAATACTTCTCTCCCTCATTTGATAAGAGTCACATGAGCTTCCCTCTCATATCATTAATCATCTTAACCTTATCATTAAAATGTATCTTTCTTTATGACTACTTTTTCACATTAGGCTTTAAGAACCTTGAGGAAATTCAAAAGCAGGGTCTGCTTATTATTTGTGGATTTTCTTCCCTACTCCCAGAATGCATTATGGTGGCTAACATAAAGTAGGAACTAGAGAGATGTTTAGGGTATGTGCCCAACAGATCTTCTGTTTAATTCAAAGAATTCTTTCTAAACCTGCTGCTAATTTGATTCAAATGTGAATAAAGAAATATACAAGGAATGTACAGCCACCTCTGAACACAACTGTGAGCAGAGTGACCTGCCTCCAGTCTTCTCAATTCCCTTAACCACCTGTACAATTCCTATCCTCCTCGTCCCCTTCAAGATTCCCACTGTTCTTCCTATTCATGCTCACTCCTGATCAAATATTAAAGAAATAAAATCGTGTTAAATAGAAAAGTTAAAAATCTGTCCGACTCTTTGCAACTGTACAGAGACCCATGGAGTCTGTACAGTCTATGCAACCTCTAGGCCAGAATACTGGAGTGGGTAGCCTTTCCCTTCTCCAGGGGATCTTCCCAACCCAGTATTGAGCCCAGGTCTCCTGCATTGCAGGAGGATACTTTACCAGCTGAGTCACAAGGGAAGCCCAAGAATGCTGGAGTGGGTAACCCATCTCTTCTCCAGTGGACCTTCCCAAACCAGAAATCGAACTGGGGTCTCCTGCATTACAGGAAGATTCTTCACCAACTGAGCTATCAGGGAAGCTCCTAAATAAAAAAGTTAAAAATCTTCACATGTATACGGGACTAATAAAACTTAAAGCCTCTTTATGATCCTGAATCTTTTATGGAATGTGATTCCATATAAAGGAAGTAAATACCAACAAATAAATAAACAACCTCTTTTTCTCTACAGTATTTATGTTTTGTTTTTTTTGAAATAAAGATAGCATAATTTTTATTATAAGTTAAAATAGATGTTTTTTGTGTCATGAAAAATCTAACTTTTAGGGGGTACCTTTTTTTTTTTTTCATTTTCTTTTTTTATTGAAGGATAATTGCTTTACAGAATTTTGTTCCTTTCTGTCAAACCTCAATATGAATCAGCCATAGGTACACCTACATCCCCTTGCTTTTGAACCTCCTTCCCATCTCCCTCCCCATTGCACCTCTCTAGGTTGATACAGAGCTCCTGTTTGAGTTTCCTGAGCCATACAGCAATTTCCCATTGGCTATCTATTTTACATATGGTAATGTAAGTTTCCATGTTACTCTTTCCATACATCTTACCCTCTCTTCCCTTCTCCCCATGTCTATAAAGTCTATTCTCTATGTCTGTTTCTCCATTGCTGCCCTGTAAATAAATTCTTCAGTACCATTTTTCTAGATTCCATACATGTACGTTAGAATACAATATTTATCTTTCTCTTTCTGACTCACTTCACTCTGTACAATAGATTCTAGGTTCATCCACATCATCGGAACTGACTGAAATGCATTCCTTTTTATAGCTGAGTAATATTCCACTGTATATATGTACCACAACTCTTTATCCATTCATCTATTGATGGATATCTATGTTGCTTCCATGTTCTAGCTGTTGTAAATAGTAAATAGTGCTGCAATAAATAATGGGATACATGTGTCTTTTTCAATTTTAATTTTCTCAGGGTATATACCTAGGAGTGAAATTAATGAGTCATATGATGGTTTTATTCCTAGTTTTTTAAGGAATCTCCATAGTATCTTCCATAATAGCTGTGTCAGTTTACATTCCCACCAACAGTGCAAGAGCGTTCTCTTTTCTCCCCATCCTCTCTAGCATTTATTGCTTGCAGACTTTTTGAAGACGGCCATTCTGACTGGTGTGAAATGATATCTTATTATGGTTTTGATTTGCATTTCTATGTGGAAAATTCTGAAAGAGATGGGAATACCAGACCACTTGACCTGCCTCTTAAGAAAACTGTATGCAGGTCAGGAAGCAACAGTTAGAACTGGACATGGAACAACAGACTGGTTCCAAATAGGAAAAGGAGTACATCAAGGCTGTATATTGTCCCCCTGCTTATTTAACTTATATGCAGAGTACATCATGAAAAACGCTGGGCTGGAGGAAGGACAAGCTGGAATCAAGATTGCCGGAAGAAATATCAATAACCTCAGATATGCAGATGATACCACTCTTCTGGCAGAAAACGAAGAAGAACTAAAGAGCTTCTTGATGAATGTGAAAGAGGAGAGTGAAAAAGTTGGCTTAAAGCTCAATATTCAGAAAATGAAGATCATGGCATCTGGTCCCATCACTTCATGGGAAATAGATGGGAAAACAGTGGAAACAGTGGCTGACTTTATTTTTTGGGGCTCCAAATCACTGCAGATTGTGATTGCAGCCATGAAATTAAAAGACGCTTACTCCTTGGAAGGAAAATTATGGCCAACCTAGACAGCATATTAAAAAGCAGAGACATTACTTTGCCAACAAAGGTCCATCTAGTCAAGGCTATGGTTTTTCCCATGGTCATGTACGGATGTGAGAGTAGGACTGTGAAGAAAACTGAGCACCAAAGTATTGATGCTTTTGAACTGTGGTGTTGGAGAAGACTCTTGAGAGTCCCTTGGACTGCAAGGAGATCCAACCAGTCCATTCTAAAGGAGATCAATCCTGGGTGTTCATTGGAAGGACTGATGTTGAAACTGATACTCCAATACTTCGGCCATCTGATGCGAAGAGCTGACTCATTTGATAAGACCCTGATGTTTGGAAAGACTGAAGGCAGGAAGAGAAGGGGATGCAGAGGATGATATGGTTAGATAGTATCACCGACTCAATGGACATGAGTTTGGTAAACTTCGGGAGTTGGTGATGGACAGGGAGGCCTGGCGTGCTGCAGTTCATGGGGTTTCAAAGAGTTGGACACGACTGATGACTGAACTGAACTGAATAATGAGCATATTTGTATTTCTCTAATAATATTCTGTCTGGATATTCATTGAAAAGACTGATGTTGAAGCTGAAACTCCAATACTTCGGCTAACTGATGCGAAGAACTGACTCATTGGAAAAGACACTGATGCTGGGAAAGATTGACGGCAGGAGGAGAAGGGGATGACAGAGGATGAGATGGTTGGATGACATGAGTTTGACCATGAGTTTGACCACGAGTTTGACCACCAACTCCAGGAGCTGGTGATGGACAAGGAGGTCTGGCGTGCTGCAGTCACTGGGGTCGCAGAGTCAGACACAACTGAGCGACTGAACTGAATAATGAGCCATGTTGATTTCTTCAGTAACCTGTTGGTTATGAGAAATGTGTTGTTTAATCTCCATGTGTTTGTGTTTCTTACAGTTTTTTTCTTGTAATTGATATCTAGCCTCATAGCATTGTGGTCAGAGAAGATGCTTGATATGATTTCAATTTTCTTAAATTTCCTGAGGTTGGATTTGTGACCCAAGACATGGTCTATCCTGGAGAATGTTCCATGTGCACTTGAGAAGCAGGTGTATTTGGATGGAATGTCCTGAAGATATCAACGAGATCCACCTCATCTAATGTACCATTTAAGACTTGTGTTTCCTTATTAATTTTGTGTTTTGATGATCTGTCCATTGGTGTGAGAGGGGTGTTAAAGACTACTATTATTGTGTTACTGTCAATTTTTCCTTTTATGTCTGTTAGTGTTCGTCTTATGTATTGAGGTGCTCCTATGTTGGCCACATAGATATTTACAATTGTTATGTCTTCCTCTTGGATTGATCCCTTGATCATTAAGCAGTGTCCTTCCTTATCTCTTGTAATCTTCTTTATTTTAAGGTCTATTTTGTCTGATATGAGGATTGCTGCTCCAGCTTTGTTTTGCTTCCCATTTGCATGGAATATATTTTTCCATCCTCTCACTTTCAGTCTATATGTCTTTAAGTTTGAAGTGGGTTTCTTGCAGACAGCATACATATGGATCTTGTTTTTGTATCCATTCAGCCAGTCTGTGTCTTTCAGTTGGAGCATTTATTTCATTTACATTTAAAGTAATTATTGATATATATGTTCTTATTGCCATTTTCTTAATTGTTTGGGGTTGACTTATAGACCCTTTTTCTTCTCTTGTATTTTTAGACTATATAAGTCCTTTTAACATTTGTTGTAAAGCTGGTTTGGAGGTACTGAATTCTCTTAACTTTTGCTTGTCTAAAAAGCTTTTTATTTCTCCATCAATTTTGAATGAGATCCTTTCCAGATACAGTTATCTTGGTTGTAGATTTTTCCCTTTCAGTACTTTAAATATATCCTGCCATTCCCTTCTGACCTGCAGAGTTTCTGCTAAAAGATCAATTGTTAAGCATATGGGGTTTCTCTTGTATGTTACTTGTTGCTTTTCCCTGCTGCTTTTAATATTCTTTCTTTGTGTTTAGTCTTTGTTAGTTTGATTAGTATGTGTCTTGGTGGGTTTCTCCTTAGGTTTATCCTGTATGGGACTCTTTGTGCCTCTTGGACTTGGGTGACTATTTCCTTTTCCATGTTGGGGAAAATTTCAACTATAATGTCTTCAAAATTTTTCTCATACCCTCTATTTTTCTCTTCTTCTTCTGGGACACCTATAATTCAAATGTTGGTGTGTTTGATATTGTCCCAGAGGTCTCTGAGACTATCCTCAGATCTTTTCATTCTTTTTACTTTATTCTGCTCTTCATAAGTTATTTCCACCATTTTATCTCCCAGCTCACTGATTCGTCCTTCTGCTTCAGATATTCTGCTATTGATTCCTTCTAGAGTATTTTTAATTTCAGTAATTGTGTCGTTTTTCACTGTATGTTTATTCTTTAATTCTTCTAGGTTTTTGTTAATTGATTCTTGCATTTTCTCCATTTTGTTTTCAAGGTTTTTGATTATCTTTACTATCATTATTCTGAAATATTTTACAAGGAGTTTGCCTATTTCCTCTTCATTTGTTTGGACTTCTGTGTTTCTAGTTTGTTCCTTCATTTGTGTAGTAATTCTCTGCCTTTTCATTTTTTTTTTAACGTATTGTGTTTAATGTCTCCTTTCCCCAGGCTTCAAGGTTGAATTGAAATCTTTCTTCTTTTTGGTTTCTGCCTTCCTAAGCTTGGTCCAGTGGTTTGTGTAAGCTTTATATAGGGGGAGATTTGTGCTGAGTTATTGTTTGCTTTTCCACTGATGGGCAAGACTGAGTGAGGTGGTAATCCTGTCTGCTGATGATTGGGTTTGTATTTTTGTTTTGTTTGTTGTTTAGAAGAGATGTCCTAGGTGGTTGGGTGATGCCAGGTCTTGAATTAAAATGGTTTCCTTTGTGTGAGTTCTTACTATTTGATACCCTCTAGGGTTAGTTTTCTGGGAATCTAGGGCCTATGTCAAGGCTGTATACTGTCACCCTGATTATTTAACTTATATGCAGAGTACATCATGATAAACGCTGGGCTGGAAGAAGCACAAGCTGGAATCAAGATTGCCAGGAGAAATGTCAATAACCTCCGATATGCAGATGACACTACCCTTATGGCAGAAAGTGAAGAGGAACTAAAAAGCCTCTTGATGAAAGTGAAAGAGGTGAGTGAAAAAGTTGGCTTAAAGGTCAACATTCAGAAAATGAAGAGGCATCCGGTCCCATCACTTCATGGGAAATGGATGGGGAAACAGTGGAAACAGTGTTTGACTTTATTTTTTTGGGCTCCAAAATCACCACAGATGGTGACTGCAGCCATGAAATTAAAAGACACTTACTCTTTGGAAGAAAAGTTATGACCAACCTAGACAGCATATTCAAAAGCAGAGACATTACTTTGCCAACTAAGGTCCGTCTAGTCAAGGCTATGGTTTTTCCAGTGGTCATGTATGGATGTGAGAGTTGGACTGTGAAGAAGGCTGAGCACCAAAGAATTGATGCTTTTGAACTGTGGTGTTGGAGAAGAATCTTGAGAGTCCCTGGGACTGCAAGAAGATCCAACCAGTCCATTCTGAAGGAGATCAGCCCTGGGATTTCCTTGGAGGGAATGATGCTGAAGCTGAAACTCCAGTCCTTTGGCCACCTCATGCAAAGAGTTGACTCATTGGAAAAGACTCTGATGCTGGGAGGGATTGGGGGCAGGGGACGACAGAGGATGAGATGGCTAGATGGCATCACGGACTCGATGGACGTGAGTCTGAGTGAACTCTGGGAGTTGGTGATGGACAGGGAGGCCTGGCGTGCTGCAATTCATGGGGTCACAAAAAGACAGACATGACTGAGTAACTGAACTGAACTGAACTGAACTGAGGGCCTTGACATCAGTGCTCCCACTCCAAAGGCTCAGGGCTTGACCTCGAGTTTTGTGTGTGTCTACGTATTCTTCCTGCTGGTCAGGTACACCTGTTCACCCTCAGCTGGTATTCTGTGTGTACTTCCATGTTGGAAGGTGTATTCTGATGTATCTGTGGACAGAGATGTATTACACGTCCACCTACTTCTCTACCTTCTTGTTCTCTCTGGGTACTTATGTTTTAAATAGAGAAAAAGGAAGAATTTCTTTTTGTAAATTGAACTAAATAGAAAAGACACATGTTTTTTGTTTGGTGAAATAAAATGATTTTTTTTTTTTTCTTGCAAAGGTGAAAGTATCCAACATGAGTGCTATACTGACATAATTTTTGGTGAAGTTGTCATGATGTGGGAAGAGTGAGAGAAACCCAGCACTTAGCACTGTCCTCCTAACTTCATTGTTATTGGGTCACTAACAAAGACACCACCTTAAACAGTGGTTTCTAGGAAATGAGTTCTATGTCCATGCACACTTCAAAATAGTATTTAAATATAATATCTTTACGTACATGTACAACAATACTTTTTATTATGAGCAGCACATTGCAATAATGAAAAGTGCCTGAGATGGGAATCAGAAAACCTAACAAAAAACTAGGCAGCCTTGGTTGGGTGACTTAGAATCCCTAGATCTCAGTTTCCCACCTTTACTGAAATTTTTGAGATGTCTCCCAAAAGGACTCTGTAAAATCAGGGTGCTAATCTAGATAATCTGTTATTTCCAGCTCCATAAAAATAATCAATGGTTACTCTAGGTATCCAGTTCAGTTCAGTTGCTCAGTCATGTCCGACTCTTTGCGATCCCAGGCCTTCCTGTCCATCACCAACTCCCGGAGTTCATTCAAACTCACGTCCATTGAGTCGGTGATGCCATCCAGCCATCTCGTCCTCTGTCACCCCCTTCTCCTCCTGCCCTCAACCCCTCCCAGCATCAGAGTCTTTTCCAATGAGTCAACTGTTTGCATGAGGTGGCCAGAGTATTGGAGTTTCAGGTATAGCACCAGTCCTTCCGAAGAACACCCAGGACTGATCTCCTTTAGAATGGACTGTTTGGATCTCCTTGCAGTCCAAGGGTCTCTCAAGAGCCTTCCCCAACACCACAGTTCAAAAGCATCAATTCTTCGGCACTCAGCTTTCTTCACAGTCCAACTCTCACATCTGTACATGACCACTAAATACCATAGCCTTGACTAGACAAACCTTTGTTGGCAAAGTAATGTCTCTGCTTTTGAATATGCTATCTAGGTTGGTCATAATTTTCCTTCCAAGGAGTAAGCGTCTTTTAATTTCATGGCTGCAATCACCATCTGCAGTGATTTGGGAGCCCCAAAATATAAAGTCTGACACTGTTTCCACTGTTTTCCCATCTATTTCCCACGAAGTGATGAGACCAGATGCCATGATCTTCGTTTTCTGAATGCTGAGCTTTAAGCCAACTTTTTCACTCTCCTCTTTCACGTTCATCAAGAGGCTTTTTACTTCCTCTTCACTTTCTGCCATAAGGGTGGTGTCATCTGCATATCTGAGGTTATTGATATTTCTCCCGGCAATCTTGATTCCAGCTTGTGCTTCTTCCAGCCCAGCATTTCTCATGATGTACTCTGCATACAAGTTAAATAAGCAGGGTGACAATATACAGCCTTGACGTACTCCTTTTCCTATTTGGAATCATTCTGTTGTTCCATGTCCAGTTCTAACTGTTGCTTCCTGACCTGCATACAGGTTTCTCAAGAGGCAGATCAGGTGGTCTGGTATTCCCATGTCTCTCAGAATTTTCCACAGTTTATTGTGATCCACACAGTCAAAGGCTTTGGCTTCGTCAATAAAGCAGAAATAGATGTTTTTCTGGAACTCTCTTGCTTTTTCCATGATCCAGCAGATGTTGGCAATTTGATCTCTGGTTCCTCTGCCTTTTCTAAAACCAGCTCGAACATATCTAAATGTTCAATATTAGGTATTAAGCATATCTAAATTACAAATGGCTGGTTCACATTCATCTAGGAAGTCAGTGGTGAAATCAAGGTGAAGATCCAATTACCTTGAACCTTAACTTCCCTACCCTGTCCACACTGTCCATGAGATTCTAATCCTAATAACCTACTATCAGAGAATGGAACAGAGTCAGGGTAAAGGCTAAAGTTTGACAGAAACCAAAGTAGAACTGGATTAAAGTATGTCTTAACCTATCTTCACATGAAGGGCATCTATGAATAAATCTTTTGAGAAATGTGAAAATATAAATTGCCAATATTATTCAATCAATATTAAATTTGTTTAAAGACCCTTTTTTCCTTTCCCTAATTTTGAATCTTATCCAGAAACCCAAGATACTATTTTTGAAAAGAAATTTTTCTGATATTGTTTAAATGATAAGGAAGTTCATAGGACCAGACTCATATTAGTTCATAACTATTAACTATAACACATTGGTGGCTTGTGCTTATCTAAGTTACAAATTTTTGCTAATCCTAAGTATTAAATGTATGTCAAAAGTTCTTTAGTCAGAGATTTTTTTTTATTAAAATGAATTCTGAATTGTATTTTCCTTTTTTCTTTTCCTCATGAATTCCTTGACATTCATATTTATTTTCACCTATTAATAATATATAGCATAGACTCTCCACATTTCCAAAAGAAAACATAGTAAATTGTTCCTTCTACTAACATTAGTTAATCAAAGTACCTGAAATTTTATATGCTTTCTGAAACTCTGGAGAAAAATTACTTGAATGTACATATCAAAGGTAGATGGGGCTTGTCAACTCACCAGCAGGAAAAATCCATCAATTGGACTATGACAAAGAATATCCCTTCTATAATATCATCTATGGAATCATTTGACATGTGCAGTCATGAAATTCCTTTTAGGTGTATTCAAACACTAATTAATAAAAACTCATGAACTAGAAATACCATGAGAACTTGAAGGTTCATTCCTTGAAAAGTTAAGCAAGACACTGGTGAATCAGCATTTGCATAGGACATTCATTAATCAGTATTTATACACCCTTGTTTAGGTGACTGGCAAAGGAACATCTGGGACAGTCCTCGTGAGTTATAGGCATGCCTAAACATACTTGTACTTCCCAAGAACATGAAATATTATCAACTCAATGAAATAGAGGCAAGGTGCTTACACAGGTACTCAATAAATTCTTGCTGAATGATTAGTCTAAAAATAGGGTTTGATGCTTGTGTTTTGAAGTCTATAGATCAGATATTACCATTTAATATTTGCTTTTCAGAAAACATCTGCTCTTGAAAGAATAATAATGTTCATTATTTATAGTAACAGAAAACCTAAACAAACAGAAAGAAAGTTTACTAGAATTAACAGTGAGGTCCTAAGCCCAATCAGAGATTCACTGCATGTACTGTCCTCCTGTGTTCAGGTCATGATTACCAGATGGTCCCTCTGATCTATAATGAAATGAACACATACTATCAAATGATCTACAATCTCATAAATGTTAATAGTTTTCTTATCTTAAAAACAGCAATGTTAATAAGCTCCTCCTGATGCTTAAAAATATTCCCAACAAATATGAAATAATTTTATAAATGCAGAATTTACTGGAATAGAACAGTTAATACTAAAACTTAAAATGTGTGTTAAATATAATGACAGCAGAATATTAAGACTAAGGAGATTTAAAAACCAGAACAAAATTTTAGATGCAATTAAATTTAGAATAAACAGAAAACAAGAAATGTCAACACTCAAAAATGGATAATAAACAGAAAACATTTTTAAATCTTGAATTTAAGATACTTTGGTGGTAAACATTTCTTTAAATCATAAATCCCTTCTTGTAATAGATTCTTTTTTTCAACTTGGCATTAAGAGATTGCATTAATTTCCTGTTACCACTGCAACAAATTGCTACAAACAGTAATTTCAAAGAACACCAAATGATTTTCTTATAATTCTACTATTATTTGAAAGCAGTCACTCCTGGTTAAAGTGAAGCTGTTGGCAAAGCTGGTTCCTTCTGAGAACCAGGACAGGAAGCTCCCTTGTAGCACCATTTTCAGCTTCTAGTGACTGTCTATATTCTTGGGCTTGTGGCCCGTTCTTCATCTTCAAAGCACATCACTACAATCTCCGGTCCCATTGTTATATGGGATTTCACTGATGCCTCCTGAGTCCCTCTTTTAAAGACCATGGTAATTATATCATTCCCACCCAAATAGTCTAGGAAAACTATCCACCTCGACATCTTTCATCACACTTGCAAAGACTCTTTTTGTTATATAAAATGATATACTAACATGCTCTGGCGATTAGGACAGGGGCATCTTTGAGGCAACATTATTCAGCCTACCACAAAGGCTAAAAACCAGAGTAGTTTCTACAACAAATCCCTACACTCAGAGTAAAATAAGCTTAATTTATTAAATGAATGTGGTTATCTAATTCTAAAGGCTTTCATGTCTGAATAGTCATGAGTCGTGAGTTCCTTAAGACCAGACTTAAGTCTTTTCACCAGCAGAGTGCCTAGCCCTAGATAGCATTCATTCTAATCATCAGTTGGAAATAATGAACCTTACTAATAAGTGTGTGTCAGAGAAAAAAATGTTTAACAGTTTATAGTAATTCACAGGATTTCCATTTTTACAAACCAAAGAATCAGTCTCCAACAATGCTGGAAAGCAGATGCAAACAACTCAATTTGGTTAATGAAGTCCAATAAATATTTCCAGCCTCTCTATAAACTTAGCACCACTGAAAATCATATAAATCAAAACAGTTACTTAAAGACAGTAAGCTTATTTGAATGGTACTGTTAGTGACTGTTTTTCAATGCTTCTTTGATGAACTCACACCAATAAATTAGTACAGGATTATAGCTTTTTAGCATCTACAGGAATAATGAGAAATATAAAAAGCAGATTATGGGAATTAGATAAAACCAAACACAGAGACAAAGTTATGAAGAGACTGGGAATTGTCAGTCATCCTAGGATGGCTATCAGTGAAGAGTGGTGGTTATTCTTGTAGGCAGCTGCAAAAGCAGAGGCCTGGACTGATGGTAGGTTTTTGCTGATTCAATAACTACATCTGATCATGAAAAAAGGAAGGATTGCTATGTTTAAGATATGCAGTAGACATCACCACTGTATATGGTTTATAATTCCCTTCTTCCTTTTGGCATTAACCAAGATCACTGCCTCGTGCTGCTTGAAGTTAAGTGCAGGAATATGATTGCTCTTGTCATTAAAATAGTGGAATTCATATGTGTCACTTAAAGGGAAAATCATTTGAGCCAGTGCACAATTTTCCCTGCCCTCTTCCTTCTCTACCACAAGAGGCAACATTACATATGGGGAGAGGGGGGCTTCTCTGAACCTGGGTCCCAGAATGAGGTCTGCTTTGGGATAAAACCCTGCAGAAACATGATTGTCTAAACAACTGAGATTTGGGGAATTCTGTTCTATCCTATACAACAGTATAGCCTGTTGTATTCTATTGACGGAGAATGGTTCACCAATTTGGATTTCCAGTTATGTTAGCTGCTCAGATTTATCTAAACTGTTTAGAGGACATAGTAGAGAAAGTAAAAGCAAGAGATTAAGCACGGAGGGAAATCACCTGGGGCTAAAGGTAGTGTTATGTACTTGTAAGCTATTATTTCAAAGCAATAATACTATTCATCTCTTCTGTCTTTCGTATTCTTAATTAAGTTTTTAAATTTAAAAGCTAAAGTTTTTCTATTTGTAACTAACATGATCTATTTCAATAACTGTCTAAAAATTTCTGTGCCACCCACGTCACTTTTATGAAGGCATATTAATGGAGGCTTGACTAACCAGTATATAAACAAATTTTATTTTATATAATTTAATACATGCCAAGTACATAATTTTAATTGCCAAGAATCTTTATTTAGGTTGACTGAAGGTCCCCAGATGTTTGTGTCAATTTAGAGAGATAACTTATAAAATTGCCATAATAAGTAAATAATTGCCTGTTACTAAAAACTGCTCTACTGGCTTATTTGGTAGGCACCATTTGGGTTGAACTTCCTTCAGAATAAATATCAGAGAATTTTTAAATATCAAATTATGTATATGGATACAAAAGATTTTTGTTATAATCACCACTGTTCTTAAGAATTCATTTTATAATTAATAGTCCTTTTAATTCAACCAAGTTTTGCTAGTGTGCAAACTTGATGTCTCAGTTGAATTTGTGTATAAAATATATGACATTTTTTTCTTTATAAGTGTATATTTGATTTAGTGATCACTGATCAAAGGTCTAACTTTGAACTTGAAAGTCTGAGAAGGGGAAAAGATATTAGCTCCAGGTATCTATATACTTCTGCTTAAGTAGAAGTCAAAAGACAAATGGAAATGAATGGCAATTCTACAGATTTGGAGCACTTGGAGATTTTAAGCTCATCTGGAGATAAAACTTCAGGTAATAAATCAGGAATGGAAAGCCTATATATAACAATTACTGAAGATGCCTGTCTTACTCTATTTTGGGGTGGGAAGTTAAGACACTGCATTAACATAGGAAGAGAAAGAACAACTAAAGCACTGAATAGTTCTCTTTTAGGCCCTTTGTCAAACCACATGAATGTTTTCAAGCAACAACATAACCACAAGGGACAAAGGTCATTGACTCTCTGTGAGCTGTGAAGTTGGGCCAGTTGGTATTAGCAGAGACCATTGGCTTTGAGTTTCTCTCAAATGCTCTCAGGTCTGGCTTTACATGTCACTGAGACATGTTAGAATGTTACAAAAAATGCTCATTATTGCAACGACTATGTCCAAGATAAAAGAGGCATCCAGCTGTGCTGAACTTTCCTGTTACATTAAAGCTACCTTTTCTAGAGATAATTATTTTATACACTGATTCCTAAAATGAATATATATCAAGTCTTCCTTACAGGTTCCTTCAGTTGATTCAAAGTTTATGTCTATGAAATACGATATGTCTGAATTACATGAATGCTAAATATTAAAAATAATAAATATAAACCAAATGAATTAGACATTTGACAAAATATGTGAGGAAAATGACAACAAAATAAAACTAAATAAAGAGAAAGATATTTATAATGATAGTGACAAAAATAAACTAGAAAACAGAAAAATGATCAATAATAAAAAATTTTAATTGAATGCTTATTATTTGGAAATGTTTCAAGCCTTTTGCATATATTAACTTTTTAGTAATAAAAATCCCAATAAAGTCAGAATGGAAAACAACAAAACAAATATAACTATGGAAAGTCTAAAATATATAGAAAATATGTATAAAATAAGTCCACAAATAAATGAGAAATCAGTTGAATTAACATATATGCACTTTGGGGCACTAAAAATTACTTTCAATTAATACATTTGAAATGTTGATATTGTATATTAATATTTTGATGTCAGCAAAAACTTGAAAAGGAGCACTAAAATGAACACTTCAGTCCACTCCTACTGATGCATACTTATGTAAGCATACAAATTAAATGTCAAAAACACCACCATGATTTATAGCTCAGCCATCTTGAAACTGTTACATTCATACTAGGACTGACAGATAAACATATCAGGTATAAATAAAGGTAGGTTTCTCATTGTCAGAGAAAGCGGTTACAAGTATGGTAAGAGGAAAGGCTATGTTGACTTGGGTTGGATTAGAATCAGAGGTATCATTAGGAACTCACAGTTTTTAACATGCTTACAAATGGAGAGCTGTAGAAATATAGACATGTATGTATATGCATGCCTGCTTATACATTTATCTGTTTCCTCACTCTAAACACAGAGAGTATAGAGGTAGAGATGCCCTGGAACAATGAGTTTGTCTCTTGTCTTGATTTCTATGCACCAGTCTACAAGCAAACAAATAAACAAACACACAAAAAACAGATTCCTTGGGAAAGTAACTGATACCAGACTTGGGGAAGGGAAAACAAAAGATGAACCTGGTATATCTTTCAGTGCCAGAAAGTATGGGGGAGAAGTTGAAAGGACAGAGAGTTAACTTGAAGGAGTTCCCAATGGGCAAATCTGGGAAAATTTAAGCATACAAATATGCAGACTAATAGTAATGGGTTTTAAGCCATTGACTAAAATTAACATCTGCTGGCCCATACTAAACACAAATAAATAATTAAACTAAAAAAAAATTAAAGGATACTACAAAAGAGCGATTCCTTCCATTAGAATTTTAATTAATAAATGTGGAAAAATAATAGAAACATTAGGCAAATTGCTATGGTAATAATTGTTGCAGGAGAAATTATTGATAAATACTAAAATTAGTGGGAAATATTTACATAAGATATTTTCATAGTTACCAAGTGTCTCTCCACAAGATGCTTAATAATTACAAAGAGAAAAAAAAAGAACTTTACATTAGAAGCCCTGGAAAACATAACCTTAACAAGCAATCAAAGCTAACAACACAGTAATAAGCTACATTGGCATTATGTTCCTTCATATTCGATGCACTAAGAAGGGCAAGATATTGCTTCATGATGTTGTTGCCAAATCTCAACCCAATAATGGAAAAACACCAAACTAACTAAATTGAGGCACACTCTACAAAGTAACTGATCAGTCTTCAAATATCTCAAGGTAATAAAAGAAAAAGAAAGACTGAGGAAATGTCATAGACTAGAAAAGATTCAGGGGACATAAGAACTAAATGCAAAGCATAATTCTGCACTCACTTTCCTCTTTACTAGTTCTTAGAAAGTTAATGACACTAAATTATTTTCATATTTTCTATAATAGATTTCCTAATTTTTGTTCTGTTCATGTCTATAGTATTTGTAATATACACAAGTTTATGCATTTTTCCTAGTAAAATAGTCTATTTTCCCCATTTAGACAATTATTTTTTAACATAAAAAAATCTCCACTATTTCTAGATATTTGACATTCATTTAGATTAGTGGAAAGATTGGTGAAATCCAAATAAATCTTTAGTTTGCTTAATAGTATTGTATTACTATTAATTTTCTAGCTTTGATAACCATATTATGACTTTGTATGATACTACATTACAGGAACCAGAGATCAAATTGCCAGCATCTGTTGGATCATCAAAAAAGCAGAATTCCAGAAAAACTTCTGTTTTAATGATTATGCCAAAGCCTTTGACGGGGTAGATTACTAAAAATTGTGGAAAATTCTACAAGAGTTGGGAATATCAGACCACTTTACCTGCCTCCTGAGAAATCAGTATTTAGGTCAAGAAGCAACAGTTAGAACTAGACATGGAACAATAAACAGGTTCCAAATTGGGAAAGGAGTCCCTCAAGGCTATATATTGACATCCTGCTGCTTTAACTTATATGCAGAGTATATCATGAGAAATGCTGGGCTGGATGAAGCATAAGCTGGAATCAAGATTGCCAGGAGAAATATCAATAACCTCAGATACACAGATGACACCACCCTTATGGCAGAAAGTGAAGAAGAACTAAAGAGTCTCTTGATAAAAGCGAAAGAGGAGAGTGAAAAAGCTGGCTTAAAACTCAACATTCAAAAAACTAAGATCATGGCATCTGGTCCCATCACTTCATGGCAAATAGATAGGGAAACAATAAAAACAGTGACAGACTTTATTTTGGGGGGATCCAAAATCACTGCAGTTGGTGACTGCAGCCATGAAATTAAAAGACACTTGCTCCTTGGAAGAAAAGTTATGACCAACCTAAACAGCATATTAAAGAGCAGAGACATTACTTCACCAACAAAGGTCTGTCTAGTCAAAGCTATGGCTTTTCCAGTAGTCATGTTTGGATGTGAGAGTTGGACTATAAAGAAAGCTGAGCATTGAAGAATTGATGATGTTGCTAACCTGTGGTGTTGGAGAAGAATCTTGAGAGTCCCTTGGACTGCAGGGAGATCCAACGAGTCCATCCTAAAGGAAATCAGTCCTGAATATTCATTGGAAGGACTGATGTTGAAGCTGAAACTCCAATACTTTGGCCACCTGATGCGAAGAGCTGACTCATTTGAAAAGACCCTAATGCTGGGAAAGATTGAGGGCAGGAGGAGACAGGGACGACAGAGGATGAGATGGTTGGATGGCATCACTGACTCGATGGACATGGGTTTGGGTGGACTCTAGGAATTGGTGATGGACAGGGAGGCCTGGCGTGCTGCGGTTCATGGGGTCGCAAAGAGCTGGACATGACTGAGTTACTGAACTGAACTGAACTGAGTTAACACATGCAAAGACTAAAAATAAAAGGCAAGGGTGAGATGTATGGAGAGAGTAACATGGTAACTTCCATTACCACATAGATAATAGATAGCCAATGGGAATTTGCTGTATGTCTCAGGGAACTCAAACAGCAGCATGTATCAATCTAGAAGGGTGTGGTAGGGAGGGAGATGGGAGGGAGGTTCTAGAGGAAGGGGACATATGTACACCTACAGCTGATTCATGTTGATGTTTGAGAGAAAACAACAAAATTCTGTAAAGCAATTATCCTTCTATTAAAAAATGAATTAATTTAAAAAGTATATGGCGAAACAGAGATCATTCAATAAATATGTATTATCTAGTACAGTTTTAGAGAAAGCAAATAAAATGATGTGGACAAAAAACTAAAAACTAAAACCAATATTTTATGCATCAGTATAAATTCTATGTAGTTTAAACATGACATACAAAATATAACTATAAAATGATGAAAGCTATAAGCAAATGTTAAGCCTCCAGAGATGAAGATATTTTTATGTACAAGAGAAGTCAAGACAGGAAAAAGTGATCACTTGGGGAGAGAAAAAAATTTTTTTACCAAGTCAATATTATAAAAATCAACACACACTAAGGGAAAACTAGGAAAAACTCACTGCAAATATGACAGCTGATTAATGGTATTAGCATATAAAAGCTATTAAAGGAAGAGAATGAATTTTTAGGAGTTTTTAATTCTTGGATGAAGAAGATATTACATAGCCATTTAAAATTAAGATTTTGAAAAGCAATGAGGTTAAAATAGTCAAAAGATAGTATTGATAAAAAATCAACATTCACAATTACCTCTATAACATGATACATGCTCTGTAGTATGTACATAAATGATATACACATTTCACACAGATTTTTCCTCTCAAATTTTCCATGATCATCAGGGGGCAGAGAAAGTATGCCATAAAACAAATGATTGGAACTAATGACAAGGAGACTAGGTTGGACGTAAAATGTGTGAAGTCTAGACCAAGATATTAATACTAACTAATTGACTCTAAAACGTATTAAAGCCAAGCATGGGATACTTTAGATACTATTTAAAATCTCACTTGACAGTTTGCCACCACTTCATGCCGTTATTAGCAATTAGGACAGATAATTCAGGCCAATTTATGTACCGACTACTTGCTAAGAATCTACTATGTGCTCTGTATATGCTGGAAGGGATATAATGATGAATATGATGCTATCTCTGCCTTTACTGAGTTTACTCTTTAATTTGCCTAGGAGGTGGGAAAATAAACACACATAAAAATAATTACAATATAAACTTTTTGTTAAAAGTTATACAAATTTTTGGAGTTTAGAAGGAAGGGGAGAATCCACTGTTTGTGGTTCTCTCATTCACATATATGGCAAACATATATTAAGCTTCTGATAAATACTGGTTATTTTAGGTACAGACATCGAGTTCTTAGGAGGAGGTGTCATTTGATATTAGCTATGAAATATAAGTAGACATATAATTTCCAGAAAGAGATGGTGCAGAAAGAACATTTTAATAGCAGGAACCATGGTTAGCTATTCTATTTGTGAGTAGCAAGGGCACATACAGAAAGAGTAAATGATAAAGCTGTAAAGACTTGTTGGTCCCTTCTTGAGGAAGGATGTGAATATGAGCCTCAGGCACTTGTTCTTGATTTGGTAAGCAATCAAGAAGACTTTCAAGGTTGATCAGAAAGAGATGTTTTTAAATTAAATAGATGTCTGTCACTCCCTGGGAAAGAATCTATTACCTCTGAAAATTTCTGCAAACGGGGTCTCTTATTGAGTCATTCAGAGATATCACATTGAGTTTGTAGTTAAAATAATAAAGAGTATCATGTTTCCTGCCTCTAAGAACAGCTCAAAAAAGTTCCTCGGGATTCACTGCAGCCACAGCATAAGGCAAACTGACAGAATCACTAGCAGATGGGACATGACAACAATACACACAGCATACTGGCAGGTGTCTCACAGGGATGAGGAGGTACAGTTAATCAAAACATCATGTTGCTTGTAAGTCTAAGAGGGAGAGCCAGAGGTAATAACCACATGCAGTCACCCTGAGCTTAAAAGAGAGGCTCTGTATAATCTTTGAGGAAAGGAAAAAAAAAAAAGAAAAAAATCAAAGTTAAAATTGCCTCTACTACCCACGTATGCCATGCCAAAGCACATCTGTAGAAGTTTCAATGAACACATACACATTTTCAAACAAGAAACACTGCATCATAATTATAATAACAACATATATCACTTTACAGATAACAAATACCTTGTTGCTGTTTAGTCTCTAAGTCATGCCTGACTCTGCAATCCAATGGACTACAGCCTGCCAGGCTCCTCTGTCCATGGGATTTCCCACGCAAGAAGGCTGGAGTGGGTTGCCATTTCCTTCTCCAGGGGATATTTCCAATGCAGGGCATCAAACCTATGTCTCCCACTTTGGCAGGTGGATTCTTTACCACTGAGCCACTAGAGAAGTCCCAACAAACACTTTACATACACCTTTTTCATGATTTCAAATATTTAGAGTTTATGACAATTTCCATAGAATTTAGAATGCCAGGGAATTTAATTTAAAGGCTTTGGTAGAACTTATATTGTCACTAAAATAATAGTGTCTTTGTGGATTCAAAAATTCACAATTGCATATACTTTCAAAATTTACCAATATTTACTTGTGAGACCAAACATTTTTGAAAGACTAAAGAAGTTTCAGCAGAAATCAGAGTTCAAAGACTCAATAATTAATTTTCTCTATTTTATTTTAGGCCACATTTGCTCTATGGTACAGGAGAGTTGTTATCACAGTCTGAGGAAACCTGGCAGCTACTTTTTTGATAGGGTTAATCAAAAATGAATCAAACCTCTAGCTTTGGGGGTTCTGAATTAATAATGACTTGAAGGAGATAAAAAGGAGCAGCAACAACATATTTGTAAAACCAAGACTTCAAAATGAGTCAGAATAGCTCATTTAGATAAGTCATGAACCTAATGGCTAAATTAAAGCAAAACTGTGATTCCTGACATAGCTGGGCTCAAAGTAAGCCGTGGCACAACAATGTAGCCACAGGAAGAGGAAGAGCTGCAGGTTGGAAGTATCCCAGAAGACATCTAACAGAGAGGCAGGCTACCAATAAATTAGTCATGTGCCATAACTGTAAGTCAGCCATGTTTCTTAGAGACTACTAACAGGCTTTTTCTATAAACAGGTAAAAAAACTGTTTTCTCCAGTTTTGAAAAATGATTCTTCATATTCACATAGAACTTTCGAGAGAGGAAGTAGATTAGATACTATGTACTAGGTATGCCTGTCAATGCAGGAAACTCAGGAGACACAGGTTCTATCCCTGGGTGGGGAAGATCACCTGGAGTAGGAAATAGCAAGCCACTCCAATATTCTTGGCTGGAAAATTCCATGGACACATGAACCTGTTGGGCTTCAGTCTACAGGGTCACAAAGTGTCGGACACAATGGAGCAATTGAGCATACACATAAAAAAATAATAAACAGAAACTTCATTTAAAATTGATTTGGGAGGGTGGAAGAGGGAGCTCTCACACCTCCACTTGACATCAGTTGCAGACCCAACAGGAAGAAACATACTTGTGCAATTCCAACAGGAAGAAGTTTCTATTAATACTTTACAATTCAGCAGGATAGAGGAAGAATTTCTCCTTGCCAAGCCATAGACCAGCCAATATAAAGCTACTACACTTCAGAACCCCCAGTTTTTTTCTATGGACTCTGTTTATAGTGGCTCCTTCCAATCCCCCTTTCTCCTCTATAAAAGAATATTCCTCCCGTTTGTGCTCTAAACTTGCCTGTGGCTCACCACAGATTGAATGTCCTGAATGACAATCCTTTGCTGTTCTTGAATAAACCTATTTTATTTAAGTAAAATAATGGCTCTTTTATTATTTTATCTCAATACAAGGCAACCCTTTCTTTTTGCAATGAAACTGATGCCCAAAGAAATTATGAATCTTGCTCAGGGTTTTACATTGGAGTTGTTTAGCTAAAACACAAATTCTAATCTCCTGAGATAATGGCTAGAATTTGGCTGACCCTCCTCCCTTCTCTCCAGTATCAGTGTCATAGCTTTTTTTGACCTCCTAGGCTTCTTCCACTCCATGTAGTTTACCACTGAAGTTCATCTACCATGTCAAAAACACTGCTATAAAACCTTCAGTAGGTGCTGCCTTCTCACAGCTTAACAAGGTCCTTTGTAATTGAAATCCATCCCCTGAAAGATAATTTCTAACATTTTAGATTACTATTTCTCAATGAAAAATCTCTCCTACAGCTTTACTGTATTTCAAGTTTTCTGAGCCTGTTTTATCACACACACACACACTTCTTATTACTTATGCTCTTTCATTGTTAATAAACATGCTCATCACACCTTCCTTTTTTGTATAGACAAATTTCCATCTTGCAATATATAAATCAAGCTTTATCCCAATCACATAATCCCTCTTACTTCTCCTTTCCATCCTTCAAACCACACTTGTCTATTAAGCTTTCAATTGCATATTTTTGGACAAGTAATATGAAAATTGTGAAAACTAAAATAGAATTTGAAGTCATGTTGGTGCAGATCAATGTACCATATGTTAGTGGAAAGGCAAAATGTTGGTTTTTTTTCAGTTTTCAGAGTCCAGTATATTAGCTAAAATTCCCTCCAATATTCCCTCCCTGGTGTCTCAGATGGTAAACAATCTGCTTGCAATGCAGGAAACACGGGTTTGATCCCTGGGTCTGGAAGATCTCTTAGAGAAAGGCATGGCTACCCACTCCAGTATTTTGCCTGGAGAATTTCATGGACAGAGGAGCCTGGTGGGCTATAGTCTATGGAGTTACAAAGAGTTGGACATGACTGAGTGACTAAAATATAGGAAGCTAGTCTTCGTTTGCCAACACAGAAGTAAGTGAACATAGACATGCTATTAACCTTTTTAAGCCTGAATTTACTAATTTATAATATGAAGGGAAAGTCTGTGCTGTTTACTTCAAAGGGTGGTTTTGAGGACTGAATAAGATTATTATACAAAAGAATGTTGCAAACTGTAAAGTACTAAAAAAATTAAGGCATTATTTTAACAATATTGGAAAAAAAACCTAAATTCATACCTGAGCTGTTGACCTGATTTTTTTAAATTGGCAAATTGAAAAAATAGAACATATAACAAGAGGCTTTTGCAAAAGCTTTACTCTTGAGATTTTCATATGGGGTTATACTTTCAGAACTGTCAGAGAACATCATGTAGAAATTATAGAATAGTTATTTAAGAGGATATGGCCTAAGGATATGATGCTAATTTTGATTAATTTTCTGCATTCATAAATAGTTTGCCAAAGTAGAAGGACCAGTGAAATGGCCTCATTACACAGCTCTGTGTGTTAGCCATTGCCCATTATTATACTTTCTGGTAACTGATTTGTAAAGTGTGCTTTTAATGTTTTGTTTAAAAATTCATTTTAGGCAGATTAGGAATGGAGAACATTTCTTGGAACAGCTACTGGCAATGTTTAGTAGAAAAAAATAACCTATCCAATTTTCCTTTGCATACTATAAAAGAATGATTTATTGCCAGCAGCATTTTGTTGCCTTGGTGGAGATGACCTCTTTTTACATTTCAACATATATGGGAGATGCTTCTATTCTATCCTTCCATTAAAAAACAAAACAAAACAACTCAGTTTGGAGAAAGAATGTTATCAAGATTAGCTTCATTCATTCCCAATATTTACTAACTGTTATGTGCTAGGCACTATGCAAGGTATTAGGAAGGTGGTTTTTTTTTTCCTATAATTTTTACTAATATAAGCAATTTTACTGTATTTTAACTTTAGGTTTGTGAAAACAACTATGATGTTCCCTAGAGGAAGTTTTATATCTTCTTTATCTCTATATATTTAGAGCATGGCTCACAGAAGGTGTGGCCCATAGTAAGGACCCAAGTGCTCAGTAAATGAGCAGATGGAGAATAAATAACACAACCTTCACCACCTCTTCCAGAATAGCCCAGAAGATAGTCTAGCTTCATGTTCCTGCAATGTTAACCTTCCCAAAATATATTTCTAAAGTGTGTCCTTTTTCCTGCTAAGGTAATTCAATGGCTCTCCACTCCTCCTTAAATAAAATCTAAACCTCTTAGCTTGGCCATTTATATTTCTAAAATCTGGCTCCAAACTACCCTTCCAAATTTATTTCCCTCTTGAATATAGTTTATGCCCTTTTAGTTCTGAAATAATACAGGGTGCAAAAATACCTGGGGAGCTGGTTAAAAGTTTGCATTCCTGGTCCTACACCCCCTGAGTTTCTGGAACAATAGTTCTAGGATAGGTTCATTGACTTTCATTTTGTGGACATTCTCCAGGTGACTTTGACGCGCGTGTTTAGCATACCATACATGAACAACACTGTTATGTTTTGTTAAACTAGCTTTCCCTGGAAGGCACACCTTTTCTCGCTGACTCTTCAGATGTGTTGCTGTTGCCCTCACACCAACAACTGTTTTCATTCATTCACTCATTCAAATAAAGCCTACTGGTAATTGTGCTGCAAATAACTGCCCCATTCAGTTAAAAAAAAAATTCTCATTTTCTTTTGGTAAACATTTGCTCAGGCAGTTTAAGCAAACATTTCATACATGGTGATACCCACTCATTAGTTACTTATAGTTTGTATATAATCAAGAAGAAAAGACTCAAGAAATTCCTTTTGTCAAATCCTTTATGTATCTAGGAAATTCATCTGTTTCCCACATGCAGATATTTGGATGGGTTTGAAATCTGTTTTTATTTTCACTAGTTGCACTATTTTAGTGCAAAATTGCTTTACACAGTTTCAAAGTTTGATATTTAAAAGCTTTATTTTATTAACAGATGTTTATAGTGAGAGGTTATACAAGGAATTCAACAGTGTACACAGGTGTGAGTTAGCAAGAATCTCTTAACTCTACTGCAATAGCCCATTATTACAATGTTTGGCAAAACGTTTTCAGAATGCCTATGGGCTAGACATACTAAAGAAAAAATATTTTTTAAAAACGATTAATCAGCAAGTACTATAAGTATAAAAGCCATCTGTGAGCCTGGATGCTCATTTCTGCCTTTGTAATTCCTTAAGTTTGAAGAACATCTGGAGTAGGATGACAGTTATTATCTGAAACATTCTTTTCTCTAATACGAATGCTATTAACATGCTTCCTGAAGTTCTTTTCTAACCTAAAACATCCTCACCTGCCCTAAGTCTCAGCTATCACAAAAAACAATTTTCTTCCTGATGTCCTCATTTGGCATCTGATATCTCTCTAAATGGCTTTCCTGGTGGCTCAGAGGATAAAGCGTCTGCCTGCAGTACATGAGACCTGGGTTCGATCCCTGGGTTGGGAAGATCCCCTGGAGAAGGAAATGGCAACCCACTCCAGTATTCTTGCCTGGAGAATCCCATGGACAGAGGAGCCTGGCGGGCTACAGTCCACGGGGTCGCAAAGAGTCGGACACGACTGAGCGACTTCACACACACGCACACATCTCTCTAAATGCACATGTGGTGAATGCGCATGAATGACCCAGGACAGTGGTAGCAACTTACCCACAAAGATGATTGCCTTCCTCTCTATTTCAAGGTGTAAATCAGGTGCTACTTCAAAATGAGTAGTTTTTGCAATAATGATGGAAATCCTGTGTCTAAAATTGTATGTATATAAAAATAGAGCTGATTGATTTGAGTGTGTAAAACTAAAACAATAATGGGGGAAGTAACTTGTAATAACATTATAACTTCCTTTTTCCTTCCAAATTCTTTATTTAGTAATATTTAAACTTCAACCCCAGCAGTTTAAGTTGTGAATTCTTAGATCAATAGGAAACTACATAAAGAGAGAAAAAAAATCAATTTGCAATAACACTGACTTTCTTTGCTTGGTATCATTAGTGGTGTAAGATATTGATTCTGCTTTAAAAATAACAGTTCTACAGACAGTTTTCTAGGGTTGTGATTACTGTTCATTTTAATTTTCTGAAAGCTGATTTTGCAATCAATGTTCACTATACAAAGATGATGACCAAGAACCAAATGAAATTGGGCTATTTCTAACTTGCCACATTTTTATCTTCCTACTGAAATACAACCATGAAGTATTTAAGTAAAAAAGAGGAATGATGACCTAAATATTTGAGAATGATTTGCACTCTTAAGGAGCTATACTACACCTAAAATTTCCATTTGAAATGGTAGATACTTCTTTTCTTTGGTTAATGCATCATCAAAATGCTATGCATCTTTCATTTGACATACTGAGTTTTTATACTAAATTTACATTTCTGTTTAAGATTCTCCTTTGTCATCTTAAAGTATATTCTATCACAGACGGAAACCAAGACAAGACGACTTGTCATATAACATTCAAACTTTCCTCAAGCTTCCTGACACTCTAAGCTCAGGACAGTTCTGCCAACCCTCTTTTCAGCACTGAGTGCCTCTTTATTTGGCATCTTACTCTGTATCTTCTGGTTCTCTTTCTCTTTCTAAATAAAGACATCCTACTGTCTTTTTTTTTTTTTTTTGGTAGAAGATAAGAATATCAGATAATATTCCTATCTGTTAAAATATCATGAATGTCTAAGAAGTGCCACTGAAAAAAATGGTCATAGGTACGGAGGTCAGGCCATGGTGAAATAAGACAACATAAGTCATACACTGCTGCTGCTGCTAAGTCACTTCGGTTGTGTCCGACTCTGTGCGACCCCATAGACGGCAGCCCACCAGGCTCCCCCATCCCTGGGATTCTCCAGGCAAGAACACTGGAGTGGGTTGCCATTTCCTTCTCCAATGCATGAAACTGAAAAGTGAAAGTGAAGCCGCTCAGTCCTGTCCGACCCTCAGTGACCCCATGGACTGCAGCCTTCCAGGCTCCTCTGTCCATGGGATTTTCCAGGCAGGATTACTGGAGTGGGGTGCCATTGCCTTCTCCGAGTCATATACTAAAAGAGCCTAAAGGCTTGTACTGAAGAACACTCATTAGTCTCTTGATGCCAAATGTCCAGCCAGATGCTGATGTGCCTGGTCTGATAATATTTCAATCGTTTTATAATGTTCCTTTCCCTATTTAGCCTGGTCTTACATTAAATATTCATTTCTAAATTTCTGGAAAAATTTTTATAATGTATATTGCTCTAATTAGCATGTAAAATACATAATTCCCTGAAAAATGTTATCAAGGTATTTCACTATACATTAATAGATCAGAGAGTAAGGTAGTTGTGATTCATTTTCTTTAAAAAATGAATAACTTTTAAAGCATAAAATGATTTTATTCTTACAGATAACATACACTTCAGTACTGAACATAACCTGAATTAATACAAAAAAGAGAGCTAGTTAATACATATGTCTTTTAAGAACTTTACACAGTACAGTCAACTATACATATGGTCAAGTAGTGGTGATAGATATTTTATTTTAAAAAAATTGTAATAGGAACATGAATATCCCAAAAGAAATCCTGTACTCAATAGGCTGTATTTGAAAGGAAAATGAACTGAACCCTTTATTTTGTCTCACTGTCATATAACTTTCAAGATATAGATCACTTTATGAGTAAGAATATTTCATAATGAAGTATGTTTAGCATTTTAATAATTTATAAATAGTCCAAGAGTCTTCCTGCTTCACTCCAAATTTTATTTATTAGTTAAAAAAAAATAAGTCTTACAATCAGTTCAGTTCAGTCACTCAGTTATGCCCAACTCTTTGCAACCCCATGAATCAAGCACACCAGGCCTCCCTGTCCATCACCAACTCCCGGAGTCTACCCAAACCCATATCCACCAAGTCAGTGATGCCATCCAACCATCTCATCCTCTGTCATCCCCTTCTCCTCCTGCCCCCAATCCTTCCCAGCATTAGAGTCTTTTCCAATGAGTCAACTCTTTGCATCAGGTGGATGCATCAAAGTATTGGAGTTTCAGCTTCACCATCAGTCCTTCCAGTGAACACCCAGGACTGATCTCCTTTAGGATGGACTGGTTGGATCTCCTTGCAGTCCAAGGGACTCTAAAGAGTCTTCTCCAACACCAAAGTTCAAAAGCATCAATTCTTTGGCACTCAGCTTTCTTCACCGTCCAACTCTCACATCCATACATGACTACTAGAAAAGCCATAGCCTTGACTAGACAGACATTTGTTGGCAAAGTAATGTCTCTGCTTTTTAATATGCTATATATATATATATATATGTTGGTCATAACTTTCCTTCCAAGGAGTAAAGCGTCTTTTAATTTCATGGCTGCAATCACCATTTGCAGTGATTTAAAGTCTTACAATAGGGGTATACATAAGTGTAATGCCATAGCATACACTCACTCAAACAAACCCTGAGCTTATGTTTGTAACTTATTTACATATTAAATAATGCCACATATAATAAAAACAACAATTAGTGAAGGTAAATTGTCTTAAATATGAAAAAATAAAATTTCTTTCTATTGTAAAAAAAACAACTATGTTTCATTGTTCAAAGTATATCAACTATGTGTGTGGTACAGATGTTGATACTGGCCCAAATTACTGTTTTTCCTTTTTCCTTTCTTTTTTTCCTCTTGGTTCAATAATTATTTTTGAGGTAATTTTTGCTAAATTTCATTCACTCAATTTGCTTAAATTATAAAAATAATATATGCTAGCTTTAGAATATTTAGAAACTGTTTTTCTATTACCTAGAGATTCTCATTTAATTTTTTCAGTATTTATTGGCTGCCTACTGTGTGCAGGACATTCTGCTAAATTCTGTGGATTAAAGAAAATAGGTGAAAAAGAATCATTCCTGTAGTAAGAAACACATAGTACTAGTAGGTAAAGTGGAACAGTTGATGAAGACATTAAAAATCTGTGAAGCAAAGGCTATAATTAGGGGTAGGTACAGGGGGGGCAATGACCTTGTTTTTGACCTCAAGGAAAAGTTTCTAGAGATAGTACCACTACTATTTAATATGAAGTTTATTAGCTTTTCTCCAAGTCTTCTCCCTTAGGTATATATGTCAAAATTATACATTCATATAGTTGTATTTTTACCATTCTTGCATTATATATTTAGCACTATGCTTGTTGGTCTCATTCAAAGAAATCCCCCTCCCCAATTCTTCCTGTGCAATGTGTTTCCTATCAGTCAATGCTCCTTGATTCCCTGAAGGATGTTAGAACATCTGCATATCTCATACTCAGTCAGTTCAGTTCAGTTGCTCAGTGTGTCTCACTCTTTGCAACCCCATGAACCGCAGCATGGGTCTCCCTATCCATCACCAACTGCTGGAGTCTACCCAAACCCATGTCCATTGAGTCAGTGATGCCATCCAACCATCTCATCCTCTGTTGTCCCCTTCTCCTCCTGCCCTCAATCTTTCCCAGCATCAGGGTCTTTTCCAATGGGTCAGCTCCTCACATCAGGTGGCCAAAGTATTGGAGTTTCAGCTTCAGCATCAATCCTTCCAATGAACACCCAGGACTGATCTCCTTTAGGATGGACTGGTTGGAGTCCAAGGGACTCTCAAGAGTCTTCTCCAACACCACAGTTCAAAAGCTGATTCTAAAAGGTCCATTTTGGGGGAGTATCAAGGTGGATAGGTAAATCCTGTCAGAACCAATGTCATTCAAACAATAATCTTCATAAAATCTTTTCATAGTACTTTTCATAGTACTTTTGTTCATAATACCTTTACTTCTATTTTTCAGGTTCAGAAGAAAGTATCCATTTCTTGGTCCAATGACTATTTATTACATTAAGGCCATAGCTAAGGAGTGATTTAAGACATCCTTTTAAGAACAAAACAAGTTAAAAAAAAACCTATCAACGTCAAAAACATAGAGGTAAAATGAATGAATGAGCTGGAGCGGTTTTGCCAGCTGGGTGTGTGTGTTGTGCTTCTTTTACTAATGGGCCTAAATGAGCCATCTGACTGACTATTACTAAGGTAAAAATCTAGAGACCCCAAATTTTTAGAGAGCTTATAATTCTACAAATATTTTCTAAAATATTTTAGGTTTGGATGGATCTTAATCTGTAATTTGTTCTTGTTGCTGTTCAGTTACCAAGTGGTGTCCGACTCTTTGTGACTCCATGGACTGCAGCATGCCAGGCTTCCCTGTCCTTCACTGTCTGGGAGCGCTCAAGTTCCTGTCCACTGAGTTGGTGGTGCTATCCAACCATGTCGTCTTCTGCCATCCTCTTCTCCTTTTGCCTTCATCTTAATTAAATCAATTAAATTGGTGATTTAATTGGCCTCAAATACAGATACATTTTTCATATGAAAATCATAACAATCCAACCTGATAAATATTTAGCTAAACTTAAGTAGACACATAAAATGCTATCTGTAATAACCTCATCCCCTTAAAATAATAAGAACTTAGACTTCCTAAACAATAACAGGTCAACAACTATTTGAAGTGTTTTTCATAAACTTGCTTAATCCTCATAAATAATGTAAACAGTAATTTCAATTATCCTCTTTTTACAGAAGAGCATAAAGAGGTTAAATAACTTACTCAAGATCACACAGCCAGTAAATGGGAAAGTCAGGATTCAAACACACTTAGCCAGGCTCCAGAGCCAACCAGCACTCCTAACAGATTTGTTAGTAACTTCCCACACACACCTTGCTCTTTGTTTTCAAATATAATTCTATTGCTGTTTCCTCTTCACCTCTGCAGGCGACTGAGAAGTTGTCCTATTACAAAAAGTCTTATTCATATTATATGCTAAAATTAAGCATTTTAGCTGTAGCTTCTACTTACATGTCATTTATTAAGGCAATGCTTCTAAGACCCTTATTCTTTTTAGTATCTCTTCTCCAGCTAAGCTACCCAATTAAATCTGTTGCTATGCTTACCAGGCAGGGGAATATGGGCTGCTGCTGTTTCACCAGCAGTTCACAGTGATGTTCTAGCCTTTGAAGCCCTGCTCTGCTGTGAACTTTGTTTGCCCTTCCTACTCTAAGCACTTCATTCAGTAGCATTCGAGGGTCCTGTTATCATCTACTCTTTCCCTCTATCTATGCCAGAAAAAGAGTATAGAAGCAAGTAGCCATGCCTCAGTCCTGGTGGAGTGCTTGAATTGCGGAACTGGTCTTCTAAATTGAGTTTGATTCAGGCCTCAGGTGCCTCATTGATGCTGCAGTCTCCTTTCAAGACTTTCCAGATTTATGTTTCACTTCTTGCTAAGATCCTCAGGCTCAGGGACCCACAACTTCTTGATGTTCAACTGTAAATTGTGTCATGAGTGATTTCTTACTAATTAAAAGGCAATAAAAATCATGAACAATTTACTTTTAGATATCATGCATATATGTGTACGCACACGTGTGCCTGATGACTTCTGTTGTATCCGACTCTTTGCGATCCCATGGACTGAAGCTCACTAGGCTCCTCTGTCCATGAGATTCTCCAGGCAAGAATATGAGTGAGTTGCTGTGTCCTCCTCCAGGGGATCTTCCCCACCCAGGGATCGAAACCGCATCTCCTGCATTACAGGCAGATTCTTTACTACTGAGCCACCAGGGAAGCCCTTTAGATATCATATCAGATTTCAGTAGTATAATCATACTTTTCTTAAATAGGAAGTTGAGTGTATGGGGCAATTACAGCCAGCTGATCAGGAATTACATGACCACATGCATCTGCCTGCTTGTAAGAATGTACTGCTACTGTGTGTCAGAGTGTAGAGAAGTGATGTGCTTCTCCATTCCACTGGTCAATAAATGGAGTGAGGCCAGTTGCAGTAGTGATGAACCAGAACTGGTCTCCTTGCAATGGAGTTGTTTGGGAGTCTGGCTCAAAGTTTATGATACATTCCATTGCAGCCTACATCTATGCATGATGTAGAATTAATGATCATCATAAAAAACAGCTCTGAAAATAGCATTTATAGAAATGTTTGCTTTCCAGAATTTAGTTATGACATTTACTTCTATTTTGTCCAGGAAAGTCTTCTGTCATATATTGAATGCTTCTAACAGCCTGTGGAGTACATCTGAGGTTCCTGCTAACCTATAAACCTACCCTGGCTCTACAACTTAGTCAAGAATTCTTTTGTAAATCTTTTCAATGTGTCCATGCAGACTTCCTATAATATTTCTATGAATCTTATAATAATCTTTTGAATTGATAGAACTGCTTTCATGTCCTTCATGTATTCATGAGTAACTCTGCATAAAATATGTTGAAAGATAAGAGACCTTTCAGGGAACCAGTCTACACTTCATTGGTCATGAAGAATAAGTCACTCCAGCACAAAACACCTTTGGCTATAGAATAGGGGTTTCTGGATCAAGCTATTTAAAATGGTATCCTTCAGGCATTAGGGGTTGCAGTGAGCTGTTAAATTTGCACTGCCATTTTTCTTTAGAAGGCAAAATAATTTTTTTTAAACTATGATGATAAATTTTTTTAAAAGCTCACAGAAACGTAAAATGTATCACTGTAATTTTTCCTTCCTCTGAAATGATAATAGCTTCAATGGACCATTATCATCCAAGGGAAAATAAATGAGACTCCACCTGTCTATGACTGTTTAGGGCTTAGTTACATTAATACATTACATATATCACTGAAGTACCATATCATAACATCCCTTGCATGAAGACAACTGTCTGAGGTATAAATATTTACTTAGAGAGTCACTGATGTAAAGTGTCATTACCACATTAGCAGCACTGATATTGTGTTCCTGTGTGGTTGGTAAATGACTGCTTAATCTCTGAACTCACTTTGACTTTTCACGCCTGGATTACCAACCCTATAAATTGTTATGCCTATTTCTGAATTGTTTGAATATGTTGCATAAAATTGATTTTTGATTCAATCATGTATAATGGACATTAGGAAATAGAGACATGAGTCATTCCAAGGTACTGGCGTTATGGAGTGAATTACTGTGCAATTTTAATAACTACCTGACATAAATATACATGTGATTAATTATTTTAACCTAGTGTGGCCAATTTCAAAATGCAACAGAGCTTATATAGAAAATATGTATGGTATCATGTAAAATCAATATTTACTGATGTGATAAACTTAGAGAAATACATAAGAACAAGAATATAAATAGATATTAACATCACTTCCAACTCTGATCTTTTGATACTAACATCCTAAAGCTCCAAGTTGTAATTCAGAAGGTAGCTACCCACTTAAAAGAGACAGAGAAATGATGGATTCACAAGGTTTGACACAGGTGCAGCAAAGGTCAGGGAGAGGCAGCAGCACAGACACATTTACTAACTTACATTGGAACCTAAAAAAGTCACATCTTATTTGTTTACTATCTGTTCATTAAATATATAGGATATAATTTGGAAGAGCTAAGTGCTCATTCAGGAGAAACCATGACATCATTTTTACATCATTGTAGGCTCAGGATGGGAACTGAAGAAAGCCAAAAGAAATGTATTTGCCTCTCCTCAAATCTGTTCCTAGATTATAGGAACCATAATCATTTTCTACTTGGTAAAGAATGAATGCTACTAGATGGCCAACAGACACATGAAAAGATGCTCAACAGAGAAATGCAAATTATCATGGAAATGCGAATCAAAACTGCAGTGAGACATCACCTCATACTGACCAGGACGGTTATCATCAAAAAGAACACACATAACAAATGTTGGTGAGCATACGGAGAAAAGGAGACCATTGTGCACTGTTGGTAGGAATGCAAATTGGTGCAGCCACTGTGGAAAACTGTAGGGAGGGTTCTCAAAAAGCTGAAAATAGAATACCATGTGACTCAGCAGTTCTACTTCTGGTATACATCCAAAACCAAAACCACTAATGTTCACAGCAGCATTATTTAAATTCCCTAGACATGGAAGAAACCTCAGTGACCATCAGCAGATTAATGGATAAATAAGATGTGACACACACACACACACACAATGGAATATTTCTCAGCCATAAACAAGAATGATATTTTGCCATTTGCAGCAACGTGGATGGATATGGAGGGCGTTATGCTAAGTGAAACGACAGACAAAGAGAGACAAATGCTATATGTTAGAGATTTTATGTGGAATCTGAAAAAATATCATAAACTAATGAATAAAACAACAGAAAAAGCAGGCTCACAGATACAGAGAAAAAACTACTGGTTACCATAAGAGACAGAAAGCAGGGGCAAAATAGGGAAACCAAGAAAAAACAGGCTATTTTGGGATTATATGATTTCATGTATTTGAAGCTTTTTAAGATTGCAAAGCACTATACAATTTAAAGAACATTTCACTCAATTAAAAAGAAAAAGAATGACTGCTACTAGATTATTTCTCTAGTGGTCATAGGATACAATATTTATAGAAATCATGTCCAGGAAAGTGCAAAACAGAAATAACACACTGTTAATATTGGTGATTAAGCTTGAGTTTTGCTAGGTCCTGTACTAAGTACTTTATTTAAATGCTGCATTCACATAACCCTATCAAAATTCCTGCATCATAACTATTCTTATCACTATTTCACATATGAGAGGGTCAGTGAGGCAAAGTAATTTGCACAGTGTTACAGAATTAGTAAGTGTGCTGGAGCTAGAATTTGAACCCAGGTCCAAGTGTCTGTCTACAATGCGGGAGACCTGGGTTTGATCCCTGGGTTGGGAAGATCTCCTGGAGAAGGAAATGGCAATCCACTCCAGGACTATTGCCTGGAAAATCCCATGGGCAGAGGAGCCTGGTTAGGCTACAGTCCATGCGGTCACAAAGAGTCGGACACGACTGAGCGACTTCAGTTCACTTCACTTCCACCACACTCCAAAGTTTATGTTCTTTCAACTTTGTTCTAATTGGGTAAGGAATCTAAGTACTTCAGGGATATTTAATCCCCATTAACCTTCATTTTAAGCTAAAACTTTTACTTTGAGTAGTGAAGACTTGCCATGACCTAATGAGACACAGAACGTTTTCAAAGCTTTCCAAAGTAAAAACAACTGCAGAATAGGGCACTGCAACAATATATGAATTCTGATTCCCTGTTCTCTTCTCTTGCCCTTTCTTTCTAAGTGTTGGAGCTCCTCTGAGGGATCTGTGATGCTTATTTCAGGCCTCTACAGACTTGTTTACTTTAATTAAAACTTCCCCAAAAAAGTACTTCTCTGCACTTACTTTTGTATATTTCTTCCGAAACTTCACACTGCAAAGGAGAGGCAGGGCTTAGCTTGTAGGCAACGTTGATTGAATAGCTTAAATGGTACCACTAATGACCTGGTTTCTCTCATTCTTTGCTAGCTCCTTGGGCTACCTACCCCTGACAGATATGGCCCCTCTAGGTTCTCTTTTCACTGATCTAAGGGTCACATTCTCACATCATACCTTCTAAGCAAAGGAAATTATCTCTTCTGGAAGAAGGAAGGGTCAATGTTTTTCTATTTGCCCACCCACCAAATACTTCCTTTATGTACCACTGGTTCTGACTGGATTATGTGCCCTAACCCAGCCACTGGAACTACATAGCTGATTAGAGACCAGTGACATCTGGACAATCCGGTGAAAGAAAAGGAAATTTAAATTTGCATACCTAAGAAGTTTACATGGACAGTTTCCCATCCTAATACACCAACAGTTTGCCATTCCAATAGATCCTCATTAAAACTGACTTTCATGTCATAATGTCAGCTGAAGTTTTTTCAGCTTGAAAATGAAATAAGAAACAGTGACTGTTGTGCCTTTTAAAACACTATCTTTCTAGCTTGATGTTTAGAGCTAAGTTTTCTCCCAATTGGTAGACTCAATTGTTTTCTAAATACTTCCATTAAAAAAATATCTCTCTCATCTCACTCCTAATTTTCTATCTTGAAATAAACCTTTGAAGTAATCAAAATTACTCACTACCAACATGCATTTTTAAATAAATGATGGCGAGATATTATGAAGAAATCAAGTCTAAAAACAGCAGCAAACGTGACTTTCAGAGGTCAAGATCTGAGTCATTTTTATCATGCTTGGTTAAAACCTTGCCTCAAATGGAAAGAATTTCATATTTTTTCCTTAAGCTATGCCATATGACTTTTGTTTTGTTTTACTTAGATATAGCTGAAAGGAGCAAATAATCATAGAGAGATTCCATTACCATCCTTACCACCTGCTCACTCATGAATAATTTAAACCAGGCCAACTATGCAAGACCTACTTTTTTCACTCATTTTTTTCCCCACATAGGTACATGCTGTGTTGTAATGCTCTGGAAAATGTAATTTACTTTCCAAAATAAAGTAAACTGAAATTGGCAAAATTGTATAAAAAATAAAATTCTATGAATGTAATAGTTTTCTTCATCTAATGGTTTCTGGATAATTTACTGGCATTGATTAATAAAACTAATCAGGGAAGCAGTGGTCATTATTCAACTCATTTAACAAACTGGCAAAGATATATAGCTTGAAAATTGTCACCTTGCAGAAAAAAATATATATAAATGAGGAACTACAGATACATGATCTTTATTCTAATTATCATGTTAAACTCTCTCTATGTTTTGTTATGATCCTCAAACACTAATTATGAACATAATGAAAAAGAGAAAACAGATTATTTGTACAAAATCCATATGGAGGAAAATGTTTTAAGTCTTGTAGTTACCTACAAATCTTTAATTCTTTTGTGATCAATCACCTATAAGTTTTAAGTATATTTCTGTATGGAATGTGCTCTTCACTTGCTTATTTAAATTTAGGAATTTTACTATCATCTAACTCACGGACAGTACGGTTTGAATTATGGCTTTTCCACCTATTTTTCTAAGTAAAGTTTCACTGAAACACAGCCAAGTTCATTCATTTACATAGACTGAAGCTGCCTGCTCACTGAAGAATCAGAATAGAGTAGTTGTGACAGAAACCATGGGGTCCACAAACCTAAAGTACTTACTATCATGCTCATTAAGAAAAGATGGCAGACCTATGACCTAATTTCCCTCAAACATTTCACTTAAGAAACAGAAAGAATTTGCTTTGAAACATACTTTCATTATGAACCTTTCCGACATTTCAATTTGAGAACTGTATTTTAGGGTACACAGCCCTCTATCTTAATGTGCTAAAAAATAACTTCAAAAGATCTTTATAAAAACAATATCTAAAAGTAAAATAATACTTAGCACCATTTTTATAGTGACTTTTTTTTTTTTAAATTAGTTATCAGGAGGCTCCAAATGCTAACAATACTAACTGGGAAAGCTGAACTTGGCATTGACATTGAGGTGAATGGATCAAAAGGAGAATCTGGCACAAGAGGTAACAAACTAGAACCAGATCTCCATTTTGAGCCAAAACTGCTTTACTGCTTTCAGGCAAACAATTTAAAATGACCCCTGAAAAACTGGTCTTAGTGCAAGACACTCCATGTTTCATTTATTCTCCCTTAACCCATTCTTTCTTTTTGGAAAAGCATACACTAGTTACAAGGAAATAGATGTATACATGAAAGAGCAATGGCTTAAAATTTGAAAGTGAAAGAGTGAAAGTGTTAGTTGCTCAGTCATGTCTGATTCTTTGCAACCTCTTGGACCCCAGCAGGCTCCTCTGTCCATGGAATTCCCCAGGCAAGAATACTGGAGTGGGTTGCCTTTGCTTTTTCCAGGGGATCTTCCCAACCCGGGGATTGAACTCCCATCTTCCACATTGAAGGCATATTCTTTACCATATAAGCCACCAGGGAAGACCAGGATAATGATTTAGGAGACCTAGTTTCTGTTCCTGAATCTGTCCCTACTTTTAAAATGATCAGAGTTGTTCAGGCTTTTTTCTTTATATTTTTTTAATAGAATGTGATTTTTCTAAGTTAGGTTTTTTGGGTTTTGTTTGCTGCATTGTGTTCCACAGAGCTCATTATGTGTTCCATAACTCAGAGGTGATGAGTTTATGGAGAGTGGTGAAAAGCGGTGATCAAATCTCCAGAGTCTCTATTTTGTTTGTTTTGTAAATATTTGTATTGCATATGTTTTATTGGGAGGTTGGGGGAGTCTGTCTATAATGAAGTTTGAAAACCTTTGGCTATGTAATTTCAAAGTCTCTTATAATCTTAAAGTTGCCATTTGAGTTAGTTCAAATGGCTCAAAGGAGGTAGTAAAATTATCTCTAACAAAAACATCCATAAACTGTTCAAAAAATAAATTATAAAGTTAAAGGAATTCATAGTTAATCATGTAAATCATTTGGAGTAGTTTTCCTAACTTGCCTCTAATAAATCTAGACCTTTTTCTTTTAATTAATATTTTGTCTTATAATAAAAAAAAATATCATCTGTTCCTATTTTGGCAAACAGAAGAAAGATTTAAACATAAACCCTATCAGCTTAACAAAAAGATTTGATTTTTGGAGACTTTTTCTTGTATATTTCCTCAAGCATTTTAAACATAAGTTATATAGCACATAAACTTTTATGTCATGTTTTAAAACTTATTTATCTTTTTATTTTTTTGGCTGTGCTGCATGGCTTGTGAGATCTTAGTTCTCTAACCAGGGATTAAAGCCAAACTCTTGGCAGTGAGTGCTTAGAGTCCTAACCACTAGACTGCCAGGGACTCCCCAGGACTTATCATTTTCACTTTTTCTTATTACTATTCTACTTTATAACCATGACTTTAATGGTTGTATTTCATTTTATAAATCTCCCCTCTTATGGTTAAGTGTTTAGCTAAACTAATTAAGTTGCTTCCTCTTTTGTGGTACAATGAAAAATTTTATATAAATAGCCTTTTTCATAGTTAACATTATTTACTTTGAGTTAGTTTTTCAGTAATGGAAGCACTGAGTCCAAGAGGATGAATATGTGGCCAAACTCTTTCCTATAGATGATGTAATGATTGATATACACAAACATGATGTATGAAAATTTCCCTTCTGAAGTCAATACTTTCTTGATCACTTTTGGTATCAAGGGTCTCAGGGTAGAAAGTACAATAGGAAGATGCTCAAGTAGCAGTTATAGGTTTGGAATCAGAAATAAAGCCAGTTTCCTTAGAAGTTATGATTACTTTCCATTCTATAACAGGATCTTTTTCACTGACATTTTTTTTTAAACATTCTCTTTTTACACTAGAATTTCATTCATCCTGTTAAATCATCAGCCTATTTGATTCTGGGGCAACAACTTGTCTCTGTTAATAAAGAAGAAGAATTGAATATATTGGGATATCTTACATGGTTAGAATAAACAAGAAAATAGACTAGTGGTAAAAATATCAGTTAAGCTGCTACTTTCTTATATCAATTGTTCAGGTTCCTTTAAAATTAATATGATTTCTAATACATTATTGTGCATGTATATTTTATATTAATTTACTTAAATATATATAAAATAAGTACTTTCTATTAATGCAAATAAGATTAGTTTCATTAAATTATATGTAGTATATATAAATAATATGACATAATATACACTGCAATTAATTGAACATCACTAAACCACATGGAGTTATGCATATAAGGCACTAAAATGTGCTCAGTTGTGGCTGACTCTTTGCAACCCCATGGACTGCAGCCCGCCAGTTTCCTCTGTCCATGGAATTTTCCAGGCAAGAATATTGGAGTGGGTTCCCAATTCCTTCTCCATATGGCACTAAGACAATGCATTAATTCATTGAAATTTAAATTTAAAAACAAAGAATTTTTTTCAAATTTCAGAAAGATCCAGCAACTTCATGAAAATTGTTGGAGCACATTTCTTGATGTCAGTTAATTATGTTCTCTTACTAGTTTAGATGGTTTAAAAGGGAGGAATAATGATAGAATGTAGGAGAGAAGATGGGCAATTTTAAGTGAGGGTATAATCAGTATAGGTATTTCAGTCTATCTATACATTTCATTAGTCTAGAGATTTTCATTTTCACTTACATACTCCTCTAGGAAATCAAATTATTTTACCTTCAAACTTGGCATTTCACCTTTTGTTTCAATTCAACAGAATATCAGAAACTATCCCTTTCAGAGTAGGTGAAGTGATCTTTTAAACCATGACTGATAAGTATCAACTCCCAGGTATCTAATATTGCTACACATGTGGAATATTAGTTTTCTGTTGTAAACTGGCTGTTGACCAAAAAAAGGCCTCCTTGAGCTTCTAAAATAACTTTTTTCTGAATGTTCTCCTGGATGTATTTACCTGGAGATCATTTCCTCCAGATCATGACACTTAAATTCAGTTGGGACGTTGTGGAACCAAAGAGTTTCTAGAGATAACTTCATCCCTCACCCTTGTTTTATGAATTAAGAAACTAAAGTCTAGAGAACTAAAATGATTTGCCCACTCTTCTATTAAATGTAGGCAGAATCACAGCTCCCAATTTCCCTCCACAGAGAAAAATATAGAAAGTAGTTTCCCCAGATGCTGGTGAAATCCCTTAATCACCTTTCAACATACATCCAATACTGACCTAGTTACCTGAAATCTCTCTACACAGGATTTAGTAGAGATTGTAGTAATTATGACAAGAGAAATGTAAGACTTTTTTACTTTTATCTGTATTTTATCTGTATTACTTTTATATGTATTTTCATAGCATACAACTGCTGAACTATTAGAACTTTTTGGAAGCTGTACTGCTGTATTATTTTAAAGAACTATGATAAATTCCAAAAGAAGGTATTTTATTCATCAACTGCGAGAGCCTATGCATAAAACAAATACAAGGTCAATTTATTTTTTTTCCGCTTGCTTCACAATATCCTTCTTATTAAGCTTTTTTCTGTCTTTTAATTGTTATGATGTAATCTCTAGGTGCAGTGATTTCCTTCTTCTTTTCTCTATGTAATTTAAACAGTTATTGCTGCTGCTGCTGCTGCTGCTAAGTCAATTCAGTTGTCTCTGACTCTGTGTGATCCCATAGACGGCAGCCCACAAGGCTCCCCTGCCCCTGGGATTCTCCAGGCAAGAACACTGGAGTGGGTTAAACAGTTGTTGGGGTAGAGCAGTTGTTGGGGTACAGCAAATTCAAGTTTTGGTTTTAGGAACTTCCCAAATTTTTCCTTGTGGAACCATTAATGGTGGGTTGAATTCGTGGATGCAGAGCCCACGGATATGGAGGGATGATTGTATATATACTTTAATTGAAAAGGACTATTTTCTAGTGTGTCTGTATCTAGAAAGGTGACAGTTTGATTACAATAAGCAATAAAGACAAACCAGGTATATCATGCTAAACTGATTTCTCAGGTGAGAAATTCTTGCATTACAGCCCCTTCAAGACCCCCACTTTTTTTTTTTATCTTGCAGCTAGTGAATTGGTCTGTGTTTACAAGAGGTATGGTCAAGATCAAAAGGTCTCAGACTAGGGAGAAAGGAGGGAGCAATCTACACATTTGCTCTTAACCCTTCCTTTCCTACTGTTTATTTCCAAAGTAGAGATAAATCATCAAACAATTGGAAATAAAAGATATATTCATCTATGCAATCTAATAAATGCCATGCAATAAAGGGAAAGTAATTCAAGTACTAAAATACCTGGTATACTAATACCTCTTTATAAGTATTAAAAGTAGGAAATAGACCTTTATTTGTATGTCTTTTTAGAATAGGGTTGCCAAATAAAACACAGAACATCTAGTTACATTTGAATTTCAGATAAACAACCAATTTCATCATTTGGTCTTATATTTTATCTGGCAGAGGCTTCCCTGGTGGCTCAGTGGTAAAGAATTTGCCTGAAATTCAAGACACACAGGTTTGATCCCTGCGTCAGGAAGATCCCCTGGAGAAAGAAGTGGTAACCTCCACCAGTATTCTTGCCTGGAAAATCCCATGGACAAAGGAGCCTGGCAGGCTACAGCTGCAAAAAGAGTTGAATATGACTTAGTGACTGAATAATTTTATCTGACAACCCTCACTGGAAATCCAGTTTATCTGCTAAGTTTGGCAGTCCTACTTTAGGGTCTTACATCAGAGGTAGTATAGCTCAATGACAAGTGTTAACTGAAGCCAAACTGTTTGGATTGACTTTGCTAATTACTCAGGGCAATAATTTACTGTTTCTGGGCTTCAGCTCCTTACCTGTAAAATGAGAGGTTTTATGAGGATAAATGAGAAAATAAAAGAAGTCCAAGCATACACCATAAGTTGCGATGATAGATTTTCTATGATAGATTCTAGAGAATTTGCTGTCAGAGAATTTTTTTATTAGTTGTTCCATTGAACATAAATGAGTACTTAGAATGTATAGGATGTGCTGAGTAAAGATACGGAGGAAAAAGGACTACATGCAAAGTTAAATGGTTTGTGAACACTCTAACTTTTCTACTTCTACTTATAAATAGAAAAATTTTACTTTGGTAAAGCTAACTGGATTTTATATTTGTATGTCATAAAGTAGAAATATATTAATTGTACATTGTTAGAACCAAATAAATATTAAGCACCACTTTTTTGAGTTCAGCAAATGTTTGCCTTCCCTATGTTACCTAAAAAAGTAAGAGAGAAAGGGTCATAACTCATAACCAAGCCTATGACATAATCTGCTCATATTTAATTGAATATTTTAACATTAACATGATACAGAAAAATCTATACTTCTAAATGGCATACAATCTTTAGACTGTAAGCAAGAATGTAAAAAAGAGTAATCAAGGTTAATCAGCAAAATATATCTGACTGCTGATAAAAAAATGCATGAATTCCTACTACCTTCTAAAACATACTTCTTAAATAAACACATGAACAAAAAAAAAATCTTTTCAGGAAAGTTTTTCTTCTCTAACATAGAAAATTAATGAATTTCCTGTCGAACATTTTCTTAAATATGTTTAGTGACAATATTATAAGATTTAGTTCAGTTCTTAAATATCAATTGTTTGACATTCTTCAATATCAGTATTGATATTTTATTAACCAGTTGTTTCTTAAATATCAGAAAAAAAACTATGGCACTTCCTGGTATATTCTAATTGTGAGAGTGAAATATTAGACTTTTTTTCTACACTATAAACTACCTCCTACTTTACTCTTCTTACTAATTGCAATAATGCTTTTAATTTTTGAGAACTTTAAAATAGTGATTGAAGAATTAGATTTCATGGTAATTATTCTCTCAATAGAATAATGGATAAATAGATTAAATATAGGCTTCCCTGCTGGCTCAGTGATAAAGAATCTGTCTGCCAATGCAGGAGATGCAGGTTTGATCCCTGGTTTGTGAAGATCTCCTGGAGAAGGAAATGACAACCCACTCCAGTATTCTTGCTTGGGAAATTTCAATGGACAGAGGAGCCTGGTGGGCTACAGTACATGGGGTTGCAAAAGAGTTGGGCATGACTTTCTGACTGAACAACAACAACAGATTAAAAATACATTGTATAAAATATATAATCCAAGCAATAGTCAGTCATTTGAAGTGTATGAATAATTGTAATTGACTACATCTACATATTTTGTTATGCAAAAATGTAAATATCTGTGTTTTAGTGCTTTTGGACAATAGTTTCATTGCATGTCTACAGCTATCAGTGGGGATATAAAATATCTGGTTATCATTTTTAATAAGTAAAATTCATAAAATTTATCTCTGTTTGATGTTTTGACAGTTGCCAGAGTAGAGGTATATGCTTATTTGGGGAGATACCTAAGCTAAAGTCAGCTGAAGTAAAGAACTTGTGATTCTGTGCTTGTGTGTGTGTGAGTGTGTGTAAGCTTTTCCTTTCAAATAAGTCCGGCCTGGCCTATATTGAAAATTTTCTCTGAAGTTTCAGGCACAAAATCTGATATACCAAAATGGTTATAATTCTAATTAGACATGGGGTTGCCAGGTGCTCAGATTGTCATAAATCCTCCCAGGACACAATATTCTCTGAAGTGTTTTGATTTTGTGGCAATGTTAAAACATGCTCTGTTCAGAAGCATGTTTCCTACTCCATTTTCAAAGCATACATTTAGGTTTTTCATAGTTTTATTTTCTATTCTTAGACAGGCAGTATACAATTCCCAATGTCCTTGAGGCTCTAATCATTGTTTTATTTAAGAATTATTTTATCCTCATTGGGTATTGTTCCTTCTGTATTGACAACTTGTGTTAACTATTTTTATTGAAAACAAATGATGAACAAATATCACCATCTCTTTAGGTGACTAAAGGAAAAGTGGATTGATGAGTAGCATTTACAGGCCTCTGCAAGAAGTCCCAGGTAAGTTACAACATAGATTTTCTATGATGGATTCCAGAGAATTTGCTGTTAGAGAATTTTTTGTCAGTTGTTCCACTGAATATAAAATACATTATGGGAGTAAATTTTCTCAACTGGATATGCTTTTCTTCCTTTTCTTTTTCAATTGTCTTTCTTTTCTCTTTGTCTCAAATGAGGCCTTTTTAGAAAAGTTCCAGAAAAAATGGTATAACAAGAAGGGATACTCAAGCTCCTGAATAATGGAACACATATCTTTGTGATTTCCCTGCTGTATGCTTATAGCTTGATTTCACAGATTATAAGGCATTGCTCAATTTCACCCCATCACAAAAGTCACCACTGGCTACTCCTCATTTCTGTCAGATCTTTTTCTTTCTCTACTTTTAAATATCAAAATAAGCATGCATTCAAAGCATGCTGTTGCATTTGATTTGCAGTAATGACTGCCAATATAGCTAAGGAATGCAGTGAGCATCAACTCCTAAACATGATCCTCCCTTTAAATTTGGGAAATATCCTGTTTTTCTCAAAGAATATGATTCTTTGACCTGCCATGTACTACTAGGGTAGCATCTACATCTTTTTAAGCTTAATATGCATTTCCCATGTATTTTTGAAAATCTTCCCCTTAATTCATTACAGTTTCATTCTAAGGACAAGTGAGAATCTACTTCAGTGTATGTTCCTAGATTGAATCTCACATTCTATTATGAAATAGGAGGGTTTAAATAACAAGGCTGTTAGTTGGAGGATAATTTAAAACAAGACTGGAAAAGACCATTTGGAATAATTTTTCCTCTTCTGCATGCGATTTTTACTCTAATATCTGATTTTTTAAACTGAAGGATAATTGCTTTACAGAATTTTGTTCTTTTCTGTCAAACCTCAACATGAATCAGCCATATAGGTATACATATATCCCCTCCCATTTGAACCTCCCTCCTGTCTCCTTCCCCATTTCACCCCTTTAGGTTGATACAGAGCCCTTGTCTGAGTTGCCTGAGCCATACAGCAAATTCCCATTGGCTATCTATTTTATATATGGTAATGTAAGGTTCCATGTTACTCTTTCCATACATCTCACCCTCTCCTCCCCTCTCCCCATGTCTATATGTCTATTCTTTATCTCTGTTTCTCCACTGCTGCCCTGTAAATAAATTCTTCAGAACCATTTTTCTAGATTCCATATGTATGTGTTCAGTTCAGTTCAGTTCAGTCGCTCAGTCGTGTCTGACTCTTTGCGATTCTTCAGCTTCAGCAGCATTCCTTCCAAAGAAATCCCAGGGCTGATCTCCTTCAGAATGGACTGGTTGGATATCCTTGCAGTCCAAGGGATTCTCAAGAGTCTTCTCCAACACCACAGTTCAAAGTATCAGTTCTTTGGTGCTCAGCTTTCTTCACAGTCCAACCCTCACATCTATACATGACCACAGGAAAAACCATAGCCTTGATTAGACGGACCTTAGTCGGCAAAGTAATGTCTCTGCTTTTGAATATGCCATCTAGGTTGGTCATAACTTTTCTTCCAAGGAGTAAGCGTCTTTTAATTTCATGGCTGCAATCACCATCTGCAGTGATTTTGGAGCCCCCAAAAATAAAGTCTGACACTGTTTCCACTGTTTCCCCATCTATTTCCCATGAAGTGATGGGACCAGATGCCATGATCTTCGATTTCTGAATGTTGAGCTTTAAGCCAACTTTTTCACTCTCCTCTTTCACTTGTCATCAAGAGGCTTTTTAGTTCCTCTGCATACAATATTTATCTTTCTCTTTCTGATTTACTTCACTCTGTATAATAGGTTATAGGTTCATCCATCTCATTAGAACAGACTGAAATGCATTCCTTTTTATGGCTGAGTAATATTCATTGTGATTTTTTGAACTTTAGGTAGACCCCCCAAAATCCACACCTATTAGCCTATGAAAAGATGTACAATATTATTCATAGAGCCTGCACTGTTAAAACATATTCAATTTAATTTCAACTAATGAAGTAAAAAATGTCATTATTTTCAGTTTCATTTATTTTAATAACTGCACAACAGTTAAAAATCCTATATTACTTAAAAGGTTATGTTTTCCCTTTTTAAGTAGTTATTCCCAAATTTGCTAGTTTAAATACCAGCTCATTTTTTGTGTGTGCTGTGCTGAGTTGCTCAGTCATGTTGACTCTTTGTGACCCCATGGACTCCAGCATGGCAGGCTCCTCTGTCCATGGGGATTCTCCAGACAAGAATACTGAGTGGGTTGCCACACTCTCCTCCAGGGGAACTTCCCAACCCAGGATCAAACCCAGGTCTCTAACATTTCAGGCAGATT